>NC_133658.1:771661089-771961089 GCF_037893015.1 Macrotis lagotis | reverse complement strand
AGTTTCAAATGTTTCTCAGTGTACTATATTTCCTAAAAGCATTCATTTTTATCTCTAACATAACCTGTTATTTTGTTGTCTTGCATTTGGGAATTGAAGATAGTAGAAGAGAAAATTTCATTTCCATTTAACTTACTAGCGGAAATCAGATGTACTTGTGTTTCCAGGTGCTGTGGATCTGTAGAGATTAAAGTTCTTTTGATCTATGTTTGATATTAGCTTTTGACCTAACATTTCAAGAACTTTCAAGGACATACATATTCTATTGAATTGAAACAGTTTCCCAGAGAAATCCAAATACACTTAACATCATCTTTAACATCAACTTCTTTCCTTTGTTTTTGATCATTTGACAAACCTAAGTGAATTATTAGCAAATTTGACCTAAAATGCCATTTTGATGATGTTCATCTCCCAAATTTGGGGATCTTTCTGGGAGAAATATAAATAAAATAAAAAGACCCTGTCTTCACTTTCTGCTGGTGATTTATGCTCTTTCCTGTCCATTATTAACTGCACATTTCTGTTGATAACCCAAGAGTCAGCTGATGGTAGTAATGATATCAAAGAAGAAAGAATATGGGGCTGTTCAAAGAGGCAGTAGACATGGGCAGGCAAAGTAGGGAGGACAAGAACCTTGCCCTGAATTTGGTGGCAGTGGGATACTGATAATAGGTCATGAATGTTCGTGTGCTGTCTTTGGCTGTCCCAAGGACCCTCCGTACTTCATCCTTCATCTCAGCTCTCCCATGGAGTGCTCTGAGATTCAGAATTGTCTGACACTCCTCATTCAATCCTTCAAAACTATCTTTCCTTCATGACAGGAAATGTGGGTTAGTTTAATCAACTTCTAATACACCTAAGTCTGTAACTACCTCTTAAATGTTTCTTGATATCTTTTTGTCAACCAGACTTGGTTGAATAATTCATGGAAATTGGCATGAGTAATGTTTGGGATGAGGTTTTTCCTTTAAATCATCTCTCTGTCTACTCCTACTTGTAAGGCATATATATATATATATATATATATATATATATCTTTTTCTAAGAAATGGGAAAGAAAAAATCTCATCTCTGTGTGGGTAGAGGATGGGGTTTGAACTCTTCTCTTTAACTGTGCTCTGTTAGTTTCTGCAGGTTTTTTTTCCTCCTGGAAAGAGGGATTATAGGATGAATTATCTAGAGGTGAAAAAGGTTTGGGAATTCATCAAGTCCAATCATTTGATTTTACAAATGAGGAAAGTGAAGTTTATTGAGGTTAAGAGATTTGCTCTGGATCATAAAGTTAGAGACATTAAACCCAGATTTTCCTGAATTCAAGTCCAGTAATTTTATCATTAAAAAAAATTTCCAACTAACTTCCTAGTCGTCTTTCTTCCTGAAATGAGATAGCTAAGGTTTTTGATCCTATAATTTCTATAACTGCAAAAAGAGAAGGTTAAGAGGACTATTAACTGCTAAGCCAACTGCAATAAGAAAGGCCAATATCTTCCTTACTTTGACTCCAATTGCTTGGTGACAAAAATACTTGTCATGACAAGATTCTTTACAGAGTTGGGATAGAGGCATCAGCAGCCAGGAAAATAAAAGGTCCAGCTTTTTGAATACTCTTGGGTTATAGATCCAAGAAGATTCTGAGAAGTCTCAAAGTGGCAATTTTGTGTTCTTTTTTAAACCAATTCTCCAAATCACCCTAAAGATTAGTCTGATTATAATTAAATATGAATTCGATTAACTTTATTATTAGGTTCACTTGATTATAACCATTAACTTAATGTTTGCATATATCAAATATTTGTAATTGCTCACCATAGAATGGTTAACCACTCATAATTTAAAGCAGAAGGAATGTCTTATTTTTAGAACCCCAAGAGATACATTCCCTAGACATAGAGACAGAAAAAAAGAGACATTCATAAGCTAAAATTTATAAAAAAAGAAGATAAATTCAAATGGCTAAACAGTAAATCTACTAACTTCAATCTACTTATAATTGGTTTCTCTGCCTCTAACCACTCTCATAGCTAAACCATTATATATCCACTTTCAGAGTCATCTATCTGAATCATAATTATGCTCTCATTGATATAATTTTAAAAGCATTTAATTTTTATTTTGAATATTTTATTTTCCCCAACTACATTTAAAAACAATTTTAATATATTATTATTATTTTAAATTTGAGTTATAAATTTTCCCTCCCTGATACAGTGATTTGATATACATCACATTAATATCTTGATAAAATTTTTATATGAACAGAAAGAATTAAAATCATATTTCAAAACACCAAAAAAAATTGCATTTAAGAGTTTCACATTCATTTCTCAGTTCTTTTCCGCTTGATCCTGAGAGACCTCCCCAGGTTGGCTCCAAATTACCTTTACAATTTTAACTCTCACGACTCCAGTTCATAAATCCTATATTGCATTTAAACTGGGAATAGAAAATTTATAGAATATACACTTTAGTCTCCTGCCTCCTGTCTATAATTCATACTCTCTCTTCTGTTAAGAACATCCTTCCCTCATGGCCTAATTCAAATGTGATCTGTTCCATTAAGCCTTTCCTAATTTCCTCAGGCAAAATAATCTTTACCTCCTTTGAAATAAGATTATATTCTATTCATTCATTCATCCAATATAATCCACTTATTAAGTACCTGTTCTGTGTCAAGCATTTTAGAGTAAATGTAGAAAATGAACTCCCACTTTCAAATGGATGTTTTCAATATAATTTTATAAGGGCAGAACCTATATGTCTGCATCCATATAATGTATTCATCAATATTACACACCTACTTCAGTATGTTCAACATTTGACAAATAAATGAATTAATGAATGAAGAACTCAAAGAGGGGAAATAATGCCCTGTAATTAGGCAGTAAGTTAGAAAATGAGCAGAATATACTTGGAGAGTACAAATCTTATATGATGGATACATAGCTTCAGCATCATTATCTTGGAGAAACAAGAATGGAAATCATAAAAACCAAAGCCAAGAAGGATTTTTGTTTGTTTCCAAGAAATGCCAAAGTACTCATTATTCATTAATACCTTCCACAACATGTGTTAACTGTTCAATGAAAAGCAGCTGGAAAAGTGGTTGTTAACAGTCTATGTTCTCTAAAAGTAGCATTTTCCTTTAGTATGAGCTAAAGTAACATTAACTATATGCAATATGGAGTTCCCCAGCAATGAAGCTAATGCTCATTACTGCCAACTGCTTAAGGAAGCTATCTCTATAAAGGAGATGTAGACTTGCAATCTGCCCACATGTACCTTCTGCACAATGAAAACAAAAACAGAAATCTAAGCACGAGTGTATATATTTAATAGCCTGAGACTATTTTATTTTTTAATTCTATGCACCAGTCTTTAGCATTGTATTCAATACATAGAAGAAGCTTAATGAATGCTTGTTGATTGATTGATTAATCCAGGTGTCCTAACTATAGTGCACAAGAACACTGAATGCACTCTATGTGATGCAGCTCTTCCCTTATAGGTTAAAACATTGATAACTTGGAAGACTACTAGCAGTGATGCTGCAGAGGTCAATAGCTTAAAAACAAAAGAACCTTAAAGGATACCCTGTTCTATAATATGCCAGAGGAAGTGTCATTTTGGATGTGTGTGGCTTTTTCAATTACATTCCAATGTGTATTAACAGAACAAAATAAAAGACGAAATGATGTGGTATGGCTGGGTGGGCAGTATCGACTACACATTTTAGATGAATAAAGATTCTCCCATTACAATTTTGTAAGGATTTTTTTTTAACCTGAGTCTGCACCCATTGAAATTGATCATGTTATTTAAACAGCTTGAAAGCTTGAATTTAAACAAGGTCCTTGAGCAAAATCCTGCTGATATTCACAAATGACTATTGACTGCTAAGAGTTATAAAAGTCTATTGTCTTGATCATGTGGAAATGCAAGGTTGACAGATAACATTATTTATAATCTACTGGAATTCCCTGGGATTTTATTTAATATTTACCAACAAGGCAATTTAGAGCATCTCTCTTAACAAATATTTTTGGTCTACTTATAAACTAGGTGTCTAGGATTTAATAGCTCTGAGCTGGCTGAGGATGGGCAAAAGGTGATTGTTATCTGTGAAAGAATAAAGCCAGAGTCTTAAAGTATCAGCATGCCTGCTAGTCAGATAATGAATATGTCAAGTTCAGCTGCATAGGCAACTGCTAAACTGGTGTTGGAGTGAGAGACAGGAGGACTTAGTGCTATCTACAAAAGAGATGTTATGTCAATCTTTTCAAACATCCTTAAGGTTCAAATTTTTATTTATTGGGTTTTTTCACTTATCTCTCTTTTCTAATTAGCTCAGCAGATTTTTTTTTAGATTAGGGGGAAAAAAAAAAACTATTTCACCCCAAATAAAGATCATTGGTATTTCAGATAGAAGAATTTGTTTAGATAAAATTGTAAGCATAAACTTATTTATAATTACATTTCTTTTTAAAATAAAATTTAAAATTTTCATCCATTAGAAAACTTCTTGAGAAAGCCAGCTACAATTGATACCTCTGCTTTTCTTCTCAATGTCTTATTAACTCTCTATAGGTTGACTTTGTGTGTTCATTATTCAACCCAAAATGCTCTCTTCAAAATTACCACTCTATCCAGGTTCTTCCATGTCTTTATTGTTTCTATTTTACTATGTCTTATTAAAATGATATGCTAACTACCTTGATTTGTTTGTGTCCCCCCTCCCCCCATTATCCAGGTCACCAAGAAGGACTGTATGAAGACTGTTGTATTAACTAAGATCCAGAGTAACTTGACATCCCTTTAAGATTACTAAGGATAAATTCAACTGGACATTGCAGAAAATCAGCAGCTCTGAAGTCAATTAAACTCACATCAATTTTGAAGCATTTGGTGGTTTATGGACCTTTAAGAGATGTCCTTATATTCAGAGACTCCCCTAACTTTCTGATTATGGGGACCTCAGACATATCCTGATTTAAGTTTTTTGAAGACATCCCCATATCTAATTGTTTGTGCTCAAGTGCCCTGGACTGCTTATCAACAACAATGCCTTCTGATTTGTATATCAATTCCTCCCTCTCCCCCTCCATTTCTTAGATCTCCCTCTCATCTACAGAATGGGGTTCTTTGCCTCACTCTTTTTTTGAACTTATCTAATTCCCAGCTTCTCCTATTCCCTCTCTTCCTTAGTTTGAAAATTAAAAATATCTCACCCTTTCCAACGGGACTTTAAACAGATGTGGACCCAGTCTCACTGTTCCAGCTTGCAATCTCCTTCTCAGGCAATAAGTGAATTTATAATTTTTGTAAACTATAATAGGACTATGGTTCATCCTAGGTCCCCCTTTTTGTACCTGGGTTTTCTTTAATTTAAATAATTCTCAGGGGTTTTTAATTTAATAATCCCTATTAACCTAATACTCTATGGCAAGAATATAGCACAATATTTTCAAAGCATTTTGAATATATAATCTCATTTGAGCTTTATAATAAGCCCTATGACAGAAGCACATCAAATATTATTTTGCCACTATATAGAATATATATAAGGAAACAGGTTTGAGGAAGTTAAATGATTTGACCTAGGCAACAGAGCTAAAGAAACAGAGGTAAAACTGGAATCTGGGTCTTCCTAATTTCAAATCCACATGGATAACTGTCCACTTCACCATATTGCTTCTTGACATGCTACAACCTGTATCATACAACCTTTAATAATCTTTGGTTGTTTGTATTTTGGGTTTCCTCCTGAAAATTTTCATTCTGGTTTGAAGTTTATGGATGAAATTGGTTATGAAGCATACTTATATTAGTTTGTTTAAACCTAGAAAAAAGGAAATTGAATCTGCATAAAAAGTCTTGCCAACTTCAACTGCCAATTTTGATGTACTCTATGAATGTCCTGAAAATTCATAATAGTATAACAATGATACTGATGATAACATTACCTTATTAGGATTCTATAGCACATACTGTACTTTCATTCACCAGGAAATATCTCCACATTAGCAAAGGTGCAGGTGCATAAAACAAAGCCCCACCTATTTTCTGACTGAATGCACATGCAGGTACAGAATCTATGGTGATGTGAGAGTATGTCTGTATTTTTCCTTTCGTTTTCATTACAATGTTGGGGTTGTGTCCATGTTCTCATCATACATTTTGGTTTTACCATGATGGATTGAATGTCAAAAAAAGTAGTCTCTTTTGACTATTTTTCAGTCCACAATATTTCTTAGTCAGAGTTGGGAAATGTACTTCATAATCATTGAAAATGAATTATTCATACTGAAAAGAATGGGTTTCAGGGCAACTGGGCAATATCAAGACCTATTTCAAATTAAGGCCCCCAAGAGGGCATGTTTTCAAGCCATGGGAACATTTTTCTTCCTGTAATGTGGAACTGTACTTGGGCAGTGAATACAAGATATCCCTGAAAGTCTTAGTGCACTTTTAAACTTTAGTAGCTTAGGAAAAAAACTTTAATAGTTTAAAAATACACTAAGATTTTTTTGGGACATTTTCTCCTTGAGTGTTTTGGTCCAGAATGTTGCTGATCATTTGGCAGTGGATTTTTTCAGCCCTCTTTTCTAATTGTAAATCATCATCAATGTTGTACATAATTGTATACAAATAAGCATTAATCCAAAAGACAAAACTGGTATTTTCTCACTTTTCTAGAAGTATGGAAATACAAGGGGTTCCCATGTTAAAATTATATGAATTGATTAATATTTAGTAAAGGTATATCAGCTTAGCTCAACAGACTACTCTCTTTGACTTCTCAAAAGACAATGAACCACAAATCACAAATGGACACTACAATTTTAAACATAGAAAGAACTGTTATTATTAAGTTTATGTAAAAAGAAATTTAAAAGAGGGAAAACAAAAAAAAACAAAAATAAAACATTTAACAGGCTTTAAATCTAACATTGAGTAAATCCAAAAATCTCACCAAAAAAGGTAAGACTTAGAACTAAATTAATTATGAAGATATCTTTTAAAAGTTTACTGAAGTGTGAAAATCCCACTTAAAGGATGAGTTTCTATGACAGACACAGCAGTTCAATATAGTTCAAAGCTACCCCAACAAGCAAGTTAAACTCATTTGCAGATGTCAAGCATGTCCCTTTAAATTGGTTCGTTAACTCACTTTTGAAAAGTAGTGTCAAGAACTAGGAGCTACAGGCATTCCTCATTAGTGTGTCTTCTGGACAGGGTAAATAGGTTTAGATAGAATTGGATTGATTATTCCCTTTTAAAATGCAGGTCGGCATGGCACATTTCAACCGTTGCTACTCTGGTGGGTAAGCAGAAAATATCTCCAGCAGTAGAGTTTTCTCATGACAACCAGGACCTGCCTTAGCTAATGAACAAGACCAAGTTCACTATCAGAATCATTTAGGCATTTCAATGGGGTTTCCATTTCTAAGTGACTGGAAAGAGGTTTGGTGGATAGATTCAAGGAAATGGCCTGGGTTTAAAATTAAAATTAAACTTAAACAGAGAGAGCCTTGTATAAAGAAAATCAGAAGATTTTGCAAAAATAGCATTACAAAAATTAAAATAATAAAAAGCAACAAACGTGGATATACAAGCAAACTTTTTCTTTTTTTTTTTAGTTTTTGCAAAACAAATGAGGCTAAGTGGCTTGCCCAAGGCCACACAGCTAGGTGATTATTAAGTGTCTGAGGTCGGATTTGAACTCAGGTACTCTTGACTCGAAGGCCAGTGCTCTACCCACTACGCCACCTAGCAGCCCCCAAACATTACTTTTGAGAAAGAGTTTCCTATCTGACTGTGTTTTAAGATATTTTTTAATTTAGCACAAGTGTTGGTTCAACCTGCTTTCCAATAGAAATGAATTTAGGAAAAGTTAGGGATAGGTGTGATGCTTAGATTGACAAAAGTGATATTAATACAAGATGAAAATTAGATTTCTTTTTTTTTCTTTTAGGCAAAACAATGGGATTAAGTGACTTGGCCAAGGTCACACAGCTAAGTAATCATTAAGTGGCAGGTCGTTTTTGATCTCAGGTCCTCCTAACTCCAGGGCCCATGCTGTATCCACTGCACCACCTTGCTTCCCCGCCCCCCCCCCCCCCCCCCCGTCAACATTAGATATTTCTTGATGGATGAGATGATTCCTTTTCACATAAGTGAATGACATTTAAGAAAAACAGAAATATCATTAAGTATTATGGCATTTATTATTTATTGATTAGGCTTCTTTTTCTAACACTTTTGCTCTGTGGAAAGAAAGGTACTTTAAAAATAATTCCTGCATTTCTTAGCATAAGACATAATTATCAAGAACATTCCCATTTAATAATTTTTTGCATTGTTGATTTATTTTGTTAAATATTTCAAGATAATTTTTTAAATTACATACAAAACAATTTTTAACATTCATTTAGGGGTGGGGAGGGAAGTAAGATGGGGGAAAATTGTAGAAGTCAAAATAAATAAAATCTTTAATTAAAAAAACAAATTTAAAAAATTGCGTTCCAAATTCTCTCTATGAAAAGGCTAGCAATTTGCTGTAGATTATACATGTGCAGCCTTGTAAAATATATTTCCATATCTAACAATATTTTTAACATTTAAAAATCATTATTATCTACCATTTTATTTTATCCCATAATGGTTCTATGGGGGGGGGGGATAATTTTGGGAATATTATTCTCATAGGGTAACCAATACCCACTGGAATGTCCTGATAGACTCAAGATTACTCAGTAAGGTATAGGTGGAAGAGGGGGTAAACGGAGGCAACAACCCTGATCTTTCAGAATCACAAAATCAAAAAGTTGGCAGGGACCTCAGAAGCCATCAGATCCATCTCATTCTGAATACCCTCCAAACATTCCTAACAGGTTTTCATTTAAACTTTGCTTGAAGACCACAGGTGAAGGGGCATCCATTCACTACCCTATGAGAATAGGATAGTTCTCTTTGGTCAATAAGCCTTTCCTGACATCAAACAAATATGCTCCTTTGTAACCTTCAATAACTGGATTCTGGCTCTGCCCTCTGGGAACGAACACATCCAATTCTCCTGTTTCCATGATTATTCTTCTAATATTTGGATACAGATATGATATCTCTGAAAATTTTCCTCTTCTAAATAATCATCTAACATATTTTAAGGTCTACTTCCCCAATGAAACCTTTTAAGACTACTGACCAAAATAACTTTCCTGCTTTTGAACCGAAAAATCATGTATTATCTGAACAACACTTTTGTTATTTTTATTACATATTGCCTTGTATTGTTTACGAATATTAATAGTTCAGCTATTCATGGACTTAAAGTATTGTTTCCTCACCTATACTGGAAGATTCTCTAGGAAAATAATTTTTATCTCAAGAGTGTTATTGGTGGCATCACCTAAATCCTTTGAAATGTTGTACGTGAACTGATATTTTAGTCATCAGATTGGGGTTTTTTTGCAAGACAATGGGGTTATTTTAAGTATTTATTAAGTATTTAAGGGCAGATTTGAACTCAGGTCCTCCCGACTCCAGGGCTGGTGCTCCAATTTTCATATAAAATATGTGCCACTTAATAACAAAGTTAAGTGTAATTTAATTTTTCTTAAAGAGAAATATAGAATGAATCATAATAGGCAGAAAGTAGACCAGGAAGAACTGGATTCAAGTCCTGCTTCTGATGAAGGTTAGCTATGTGACTCTAGGAAAATCATTTAATTTCACGGGACTTCAAGCAAATCTCTAAATTGCAAAGATATTAATTTGCATTGGCAGTGGTGCTTTCCTCTCTGGAAATACTCAGCAATGAAACTCCAGGTTGAGTCCTCTATGCCCAAAACAGAAATAATTAAGGCACTTGAAACTTGAAAAGTACTTTCTTTACATAATGCATATTTATCCTAATAATGAAAGCTTGCCTACTGACTAGAAGAGTTACTTTAGTTACATGGGATTACTACATATCACACAGAAGCACACATCTTTATATGGGAAGAATTATTTCAAAATAAACATAAAAAGCAATCTGAAATGCCTGCCTCAAAAGGATAATATAATTTTGGGGACTGAGAGAGGATTGTTTTATGGAAAAGCAATTGGTTTGGATGTTGTAGAGGAGAAATCCTATACAGGTGAGTTTCAGTATAGATGAAGGGTAAAATTGAAACTCTGATTCTAGTAATATCTCATTTCTTTGCTTTACAAATGGTGGGCAGAATTTATGAGCTGACTGAATGACTGTATGTATTCATTCAACAAGTATATATTGTGCATACATGTGTGTGTGTGTGTGTGTGTGTGTATATTTGCAAATAAGCTTCCTCAAGTCTCTAATAGCCACCTTTTAAAACACATCCTGGTTTGGGTTTTTTTGTTTTTTTTTTGCATCTCCCTCTTTCTGAAGCATCATTGTTAAACTCAGTAACATAGGTTCAAACTCCGGGATTTTCTATATCCTAGAGATAATTCTACTTCTGAAAGCATATTACATTTCACTCTTTGCCATATAAACATGGTGCTAGTGTGCAGAAAAATGTACCACTGTGTATCTAAACTGAATACTGGTCTTCATCTATGTTCAAATAACACACATATCTCTTTATATTTAGAAGAATCTGGATGGCCATCTGGGTGCCACAGGGAATAGTGCATTTGACTTGGAGTCAGGAAGATTCATCTTCCTGTTGCTTGTTTCCTCATTTATAAGATGATCTGGAGAAGGAAATGGTAAGCCCACTCTTGTATCTTTGCCAAGAAAACTTCAAAAGGAATCCTGAAGAGTTGGACATGACTGAAAAAGAGCTGAACAATAACAAAAATCATCTAGATAAGGGTGATTATTTATCCTTCATGGATTAAGTTTAGAAACTTTTTCAAAAAAGAGGGTGAGCTTGTTCCATTTATCACAGTTTTGTTTAAAATTTGATACCACAATTGTGTCACATTGATTGTCATCTCTTGAAGGACCAGGCAAGGGCTTATTCTTATTGTGCATCTTTACTGAAATTGAGAAGGTTATAATGGGAACAATCAGAGTACCTAGGCAGAGAACCTAGAACCTAAAGATCTAAAGGAAACTCAAGTTTAGCAGAAAAGAGCTCATCATTGTTCAACTCTAGGTCAAAAGCATTTAAAAACTTTCACTAGGTTTAATATTAGTTGTGGCATTTCCCTAAAGGTAGATGTTTCCTTAATGATTAAAGAATAGAAAAACATAGTTAAATATTCAAATTAGGGGCAGCTAGGTGGTGCAGTGTATAGAACACTGGCCCTGAAGTCAGGAGTACCTGAGTTCAAATCCGACCTCAAACATTTAATAATTACCTAGCTGTGTGGCCTTGGGCAAGCCACTTTAACCCCATTGCCTTGCAAAAACTAAAAATAAATAAATAAATAAACAAACAAACAAATAAATAAATAAATATTCAAATTAGTCTCCTTTTTGTTTCCTATTTTATACTCTCATATCCCCATTGTGTGTATGTGGGTGTATACATACACACACAAAATTTTAACTGTTTTTAGCCAAAAAAACCTCACTTTTTTGTTGTTTGCTCCAGTTTTCTCAATGATAATAATAGAGATAAAATAATACTTCCTAAGGTTGTGATAAGAAAGAAAATATTTGTGAAGTATTTGACATAGTATCTGTTACTTTAGTTGTAATTCAGTTGCTTCAATCATATCTGACTCTGGGTTTTTTTGGCAAAAATATTAGCGTGTTTTGTTTTTTCTTTTTCCAGATCATTTTACAGATGAGGAACTAAGGTAAATAGGGTAAAGTGATTTGCCCAGCATAACACAACTAACAAATGTCCTGAGGTCTGATTTGAACCCAGGATTCTCAACCCCTGGTTATTTATTTTTCATTTCTAAATAATTCTAAAAACAAAATGCATATAATCCATAATTCAAATCCTCTTTATGAAATCAAAAACTGGACAATACTAGACAAGAATGGAAATAATATATTTATAAATAAGATGCCCCAGGAAAGTATTTTGGAAATCTAATCTAGAGAAGAGGAAACAACTTCTACAAATCCTACAATTTTAGGAAAGGTCCAAAGAAAAAGTAAATATACAAAGATCAAATCCATCAGTAACACTTCATGAATAAAAAAAATAGAAATAAGAATTAGTTTGATATGTTCAAAAATATCTGGAAGCCAGCATATCACTAAAGGGCATGGTTGAAGAAAATACAAAAGACAAAAAGAAAAAGTATTTCTTTTTTTCTATTTTTTTTTTTATTAAAAGAGCACTTCCTCTGTAATTTTTAACTAAGGTTAATCCCAAAGTACTATAGTCATATTATTTGACTCATAACCATTCTATTTTCTCATAAACCTCAAAGTTTCCCTTGGCATCTATTAGACTTTCCCATTTTGTGGAATACTCCAATTATTCTTATAGAATATATGAAAAATCTGATATCCATAAATATGTGTGCATATATTTAATAAAGGGATTTAATCTATTGTTTTTCTTCCCACAGTCTAGGGATGACTGTTGGTATAAACAATTCCTCTAGATAGCCTACAAAAATATTGATTTTTATTTTTAATGCAGCAGTGTATTAATGTGAATCTTGTATTGATAGATAGTGAGAATTAAGCTTATGTACAATAATAAAATAAGTGGCAAAAAAAATTAAAAAGGAAGAATATAAGGGCGCTGTACTCATATCTTCATGTGAAAAACTGCCTCCAACACATGTTGGGTGAACACCTTGTGGAAAATTTTTGAGAGAATGTAGTCAAAGGTTGCATAAAATGGTCAGGACAAGCCTGGATGACTTAACATATGCATTATTAGAGGAAACTTTGCACATCAAAAAGGATACACATCCAATTGGAAATTTGGGTAATACAGTCAGTTGGATAAATTAAAAAATAAACATGCAAAAAAATAAAAATATTATATCTAACTTTTGATTTGTGAATGTAGAAGTGAGAGTAAGGCAGGTAATCTATAGTGTTTCTCCAATAGCACACAGAGAAACACAAAACATGCCTAAACATGGACACTGAATTGTAGAAACCATCTTTGACAATTTGAACTTAAAAGACAATCTATAAGAATTTATAGAAGTTCATTATGTGGGTAATATGATTATTTATTGAGTAGATAAAATTGTCCATATGTGTAATCTCTGTAAATGAATACAGGTATTTGTTTCAATTCACATCCTGCCACACAGAATAGTGAAAATCATTCTGGCCTTGGAGATCAGAGGCATAGACTTTTCCTTTCCCAATAACTTCTCAGCTGTTTTGCTATACAAGTCCCCTCACTTCCTAACCTTCCTTCTTTGGAAAAGTGATGCTCTCTGTGATTTCTCCCAACTCAAGCAATCTGTGTTTCAATATTTCTCTAATTCTAAGAGGTGGGGTAAGAGTTCAGTATGAAGTGAGAGGGAAAAATGTATTTAGTTGTATTTAGGGATAGATAAAGTAGCAGGGATGAGTTTTCTCATCTTACACCTTGTCCTTTTCAATTCCTGTCTCTCCAATACCCTTACAATATCTGAAAAAAATCTATAGGAAAAAAAATCAGGTAAAGAAAAGGACTTTCTCCTGTTTAATATTATGATTTTTGTGGTATGACAAACAGTGGAATTTGTCCTCATAATATAATATTATATTATGAGGGCAAATATACAGATTATGTGTGTGCTCATATATGTGTGTATGGGGGGGTATACATATAAACACAAACATAAATACCTAATTTGTAAAAAATACTCCTAGGTGACACAGTTGATAGAGCACTGGACTTGGAATAAGAAAAACTCATCTTCCTGAGTTCAAATCTGGCTCAGACTTTACTTACTACTTATGCAATCCTGGGAAAGTAAAGTACAATATCAATGTTTGTGAAATTCCTGTATAGAAAGGGGTCCCTGACATCCTTCTGATCCCTGAGAAACTCCTTGGAAATATAAATTTGGATAGGCACCTTGGGGTCTGAAAATAACCAGACAGGACCCAAATGTTTGACCCTAGGGGTAATAGATATTCCATAAATTTGCAATATCAATATTTGTGTAATCCCTGTATGGAAGGAGTCCTTGACAACCCTCCTAGGCCCCAAGAAACTCCTCACAAATATAACTTTGGCTGGGTGTCTTTGGGTCTGAAAAATAGTCTGATAGGACCTAAGCTCTTGACCCTAGGGATCACAGATATACCGTAAATTTGGCTGATTTACAAAGCACCCTTATTAGCCGAAGTACCTTGCTGTATCTGATAAATTCCAGGCCTCCCCCTTCCCCAGATGCAGCTGGAACCATAAGATAGCAAATTTCACTTGCTCAAACTTATGGGAAGCCTGTGAATATGTGACTCCCTCCATCTCAGGAAATATGTTCAGACATAACACAAAGACCTTGACCCTTTTCCTACTCTGTCTAGCCCCCTATCTATATTGAGCCATATGTTTACATATGTTTGTATTAGTATGACAAGACAGTATATCTAATGGCTGTCTTTGCTTCTGTATCCTGCTTGCTCTCAGTACTCCCCCCCCAAAACACTATAAAAACTCTATCCCCTGAACACTCAGGTACTGTCTGATTTGGGTACCCTTCATCCCCAGGCAGTCCTCAAGAATAAAAGATCTCCAAACTTATCAAATTCTGGTCTCTGTCTCGCTCTTTTGGGTTCAACAAAGTCACCTCAGTTCCTCATTTGTAAAATGAGCTGGAGAAGGAAATGACAAACCACTCTGATATCTTTGTCAAGGAAAACCCAAAATGAGGTTATGAAGAATCAGACACAATTCAAATAACTGAACAACAAAAAAAGTGTATGTGTGCATACATACACATACATGTATATATACATATATATGTATACATACACACATGTATGTGTATAAATGTATATTCAGTTAAACCCATATTTGTTGATATGAGGATTAAATGAGATATTTGTAAGCCACTTTGCAATTTTAGATCCTTATATAAATGCTATCATTATTATAGATGGTATAAATTGACATATAATTTTATTACTATAGGGAATTTCCAGGTGAAGAAACTCACTCTACTAATACAGAGAAGCAGCTTCTCTACAATCTATGATCTTAGAGTGCTGCTAAAGTAGAGGTTAAGTCACTTGCCATGGATGTTCTGGGTAGAAATAGAACCCAGAAATCCTGTGTACACATGCAAAACATATATATGTCTATATCTCCTTGTACTTAATGCATTTCCATATATGCATTATATCACATCATAGCCATCTTTTTTATGGAGTATGCTGCAATGTATAATAAGAACTAATATTCATCAGTATTCAGAAAGTTATGCAGTTTTATATTTGAAGAAATTTAGAGGATATAAATATATTTTAAAAATATAATATCACTTTCTTTTGATTGGAGAATTTACATATAGGTCAGCTTCTCCATACTTTAGGGGCAGCTAGGTGGCCCAGTGGATAGAGCATAGGACCTGGAGTCAGGAGGACCTGAGTTTAAATCCAGCCTCAGGTACTTAATAATTGCCTAGCTGTGTGACCTTGGGCAAGTCACTCAAACCTCATTGCCTTGCAAAAAAAAGAAAAAAGAAAAAATATTTTAAATTTAAATTTTTAAAAAGAAACTGTTTTATTATTATCATACAATACAAACCAAACTTCCCAGAACAGGAAGAGAGTCAGTAGAGTTTAAGGAACACAAAAAGGCCTATTAAGGATCTTTATATTAGAATGTGGTGATGATATAGTGAAAAAGATACTCAATAGGCCAGTTCCTATAAAGGGAGCTTATAACTACTTATAAATGGGGAAAATTTGTCATTAGAGCCCAGGAAAATCTACTTAGAGAATTAAAGATGAGAAAATTATGAAGACTGACTATGAAAATTAGCTGCTGTCATATGCATATATGACACACCCATATATGCATATATTCATACATATGCCTATATTAGTACATATATGCATATGTATACATACATGCATAGAGACAAGGGAGAGAATAATAAACACATATTTTTATATGAGTTATTTAGAAAAATGAATAGATTCAGAGTAGAAGGGACTTTTGAGGTCATCTAATTGAATTTTCTCATTGACATAGCTAGGTAGTCTCATGGATAGAGCATTGGAAAAAGACCTGAGCCCAGTCTGACATCAGACACTTACCAACTGGATGTCCTTAAGGAAATCACATAACCCATTTTCCTCAGTTGCTTACCTATAAAATGAAGTTAATAATAACATCTGCTTTTTAGGGTTATTGTAAGGATAAAATTAATTCTTACTACAGTTAATATTGTATAATATAATAAGGGTTATATAAAAGTCATTTATTTATTTGTTTATTTATTATTATTTTACATGTGAGATGATAGAGGTACAGAGAGAGGTCAAATGATTTGTCCAAGGTCCCATATATGGTGAAATGGGATTTGAACCCAGATTTATGACATATCCAACATGTTTTTCACTCCATCCCATTAAAGTATCCTGCATTATCTTTTTGATGTTATCCAAGAATTCAAATTTCAGTACAGATCTTTGAGCCTAACTACATCCTTACTATCACCATACACAGAGCCTGAATCCCTGGGGATTCATTATCTATTTTCACTTTGTTGACTAGGAATAAGTATATTCTTTACCAGTCAACTTAAAAAGAAAAAATGCTTAGTTTTTGGAAAAATAATTTCCTTCTCCAGTACTCTCTTAAATCATTTAGCAGATTATACAATACTAATGCATCCTAACTAAATGAAAATCTGATATATATGATTTAAATAGTTTTAAATGGTTCTTCCTGGAAGGTAGGTTCTGAAACAAGACAAAAAATCATTCTAAACTAATGATCCTAATCAGCAATACTTGGAAATGTCTTTTTAACTTCAAACCTAGAGTAATTTTGACCTGAGAGAATGTGTTTTATAAAGAAACATTTCAGATACTCTTCTGATCATAGCACAAAAGAATCCATAAAATTACTGCAATTTTCCTATAATAAAAGATGTGATCTACCTACTAAACAATTGTCAGGAGATATATTTCTCTATTTGGCAAGAAAATATTACAAAATATATTGAGTCCAAAATTGGATTTCTAAAATACATCATCTATTTTGTAATTAGTGAGATGTGGAATTCCTGAAAATGCCAACACAAAACTAATTTTAACACAACAAATATTGCAGTCAATTCTATATGATATTCCTAGAGGCCAAGTCTACACTATAGGAAGGGAAATTTTGCAATTATTCTGGGTGCTTAAGTAACTAAGTTTAAGTAACTAAGATAAACAGTTCAAAATCTTTTCTTAACCACTGAATCATCTTGTTTAACTGTCCAAATTCAATCAGTCCATCCATAAATACTTATTGAGCACATAATATGGGTAAGGACTGAGGTAGGTGTTTGGGGGATACTATTCATGCTTTCAAGTAACTTGCAATGGATACAACTTGTATGGATACTACTATGTGTATATGGAGTTGAAAATTTAACTAACAACACAAAACAATTTATTATTTTCTTTTTTTTGATTTGTGTTCTTTTTTGGGTGAGGTGTAGGGGGGGAACTTGTATGACATGTGGAAAGTAGTGTTGTAGGCTGGCAAATGGATCCAACTTGCACTGGTGTGGAGTAAGAGGAAGAAATAGGAATTTCAGGTTCAAAGTTATTTTAATAGTCAAAACATGAAATGCTGACAGCTTATAATATGGTGATAATAAAAATGGAAGGAAAAGAAGGATTAAGGAGGTATCGTGAAAGAAAACTAGACAGAATTTCATCAGTGTTGGGGAAGATTAAATTGGAAAGAAGGATTGAAGAAAGGAGGTAAAGTAAAAGGGAAGCAGGGAGGGGGAAGGAAGGAGGGAAAGAAAAGGAGAGAGGAAACTTTTTAAACTCTAAAAAAGTTAAAATGATATTTTATTAGGAAATATTTATAGGGCACTGGGAAGGATGCATAATGTTTTTTCTTACTTCTAGAAGGACTTTGCATCCCTACAAAAACTGTTGCTTTTAATAAGCCTTTGTTTTCATTAAAGTCCCACATAATCTTATGCTGACATATGTTTAACCATCAATTCTAGTTTTGTGTGTGGGATTCAGGGGGTATGGATAAACTCTTGATACATTTTTAATTTTAATCTGCATCATTGATATTTTCGATGGCTTTTTAAAGTCTTAACAGTCAACAGAATAATAGATCAAGCCCTGATTTATGGTTGTACAATTGCAGAGTGTAAATAATAAAACTTAACATTGAACTGAGGAACCTGGGCTTGAGTTGGCACCAGCACACTTCACTCCCAAGAAGAAAGGCACAGGTAGGAAATTCTGACTTATCATGAAGTCATAATCAAAAATGTCAAAACTGGATCCACAAAATGTTTACACTTCATTTATGAAAACAATTGTCTCTAAGAAAAGAGAGAGGGAAGGGAAACCACTGTACTTCAGGAACTATTTTAGGTTTGAATCATGGAGTCCAAAACTTCTTAAAGTTGATGAAGATAGAATATACTCCTAAAATCCTGCAAATAGTATAGAAATCCATGACTCAGCCTATTTTTTTCAGACCAAGGTAAACCTTATAGCCATATCCTCATATTGCCTTTAAGGGACTAAGATCAAGGGTTCATCCAAAGCCTTAACTCTGACATTCTTTATGTCAGTGTACCTCTTTTCTCTAAGATGCAATTGGTTCATGGAATCATTGGGCAGAGAGCTAGAAGAATCCTATCTGATCTAACCTATTATTTTACTTGTGAGACAACTAAATTCTTAGGGTGTGAGGAATGTTGGGCTTTGTTGGTCTTCACTTGGTGGTGGTGGGGCCCTTTGAAATCCATTACAAAAGGGGGAATGGCCCCAGCCATTCACAAAACTGGGAGAGTTCTCCTAATTTCATTCCAAAAATGACAAACCCAAGATTAGAAGAAACTAGTCCTTAACCAGTCAAGAGTGACCTAGAGATCTTGACCTAACGCAACTCAGTTTGCACAATTAGGAAATTGAATATTATCCCATGGGATAATTGGGTTTCTTCATCATCATATCATGCATCATATGATGGGAAGGAATCATATTAGGGACATATCATGGAATGGGTGGACCTCTTAGATTGTTACTCAAATTCTGAGAGCCTATGAAAATCCAAGAGGGAGGGGAAAGAGTTTCTGAAGACCACAAATTGCCTGATGTTCCAATGCTACCTCATGCCTCATACTAGGTGAGGTACCAATATCCTGCAGGATTCATAAATAAAATCTACAATTTTCTCTCACTCTAGCAGGTTTTTCTTTCTTTCATTTGCAACAGAGGTTGAAGTGACTTGCCAAGGTCACACATTATAAAGAGCAAAACCAAGACTTCAAATTTCTTCAAATCCAAGATTTCCTTCTACAATACTACACTGGGAGAGAGAAGTAACCAAATGTAAACAAAATTCCTTAAATATCCTTTGTAGTACTACTCAAATATTCCAAATATGTTTTTATTTTTTGAGGATAGTATTTTTCTCTCTCAGATGAAAATCATTATAATGCTAGGGAAAGATAAAGAGAATTGTGAATGTAGAACTTGGGTGGAGATGCTTTTGGGTTGATGCTGGGGAAAAATGAGAATTTGAATGTAACAGAAAGAATTTGGGTGGAGATGTAAATTGACTCTTGAGATGTAAACTGACTTGAAGACTGTAACAGAAATAATTGTAATTATGGGTGGGAATCTTCCGGAACCCTCCCTATTCTTAAAGTATCATTGTTTAATGTAAAATGTGTACCCTGATCTCCTGGGGCTTTCACTCTACCTAATTCCTGCTTGACTATAGGGGAAATGAGTTCACCTTTTGCCCTCCTGATGAGAAGCAAGACATAAAAACCTGAGCTGGACTCCAGTTTAGGGCTTGCCAGCCCTTCTCTGACCAGGACCCAGCCAAGGCTGCTTGCCTGTTCTTTTATCTCTCTCTCTCTCTCTCTCTCTCTCTCTCTCTCTCTCTCTCGCCCTTCCTATGTCTTGGAACCTTTTAAATAAAATTTTGTTTTATTTCCACCTATGCTTTCCCAGTCTGAATAATGATTCCTCATAGGCAGAACCTGAATTAGCTGAAAACTAGGATTGCACTGAACAATAGAAGCAAAAATGGCTCAATAATGAATCAACGAATTGATAGCATATTTAAAACTTTCTCCTTATGTGAGCTAAATATTATTAAAACAATTGAGGGTACATTATCATTATTTAAGCTTCAGCTTAACCATAAAGAGGGAAACTTTGTGGCAAAATGAATAGTCAGTTCCAGTAGTCAGGAAGACTCAGCTTCCTGAATTTAAGTCCAGCTTTAGGGAATGTGTAACCCTGGGCATATCACTTAATCCAGTTTGGCTCAATTTCCTCATCTATAAGGATTATGGTGGGAAATAGCAAGTCACTCAATCATCTTTGCTAAGAAAACTCCAAATGAGGTCACAAAGAGTCTTAACACAACTGAATGACAAAAACAACAAAAAAATATAGATGGAAGAATGATGCTAAAGTGACTTTTTATTCAAAAGATGTTGCCAAGAAAGAAACAAGACCATTAGTTAGGGCAGATGCTGACATGAGACCAATCTTAATACTGACAAAAACTTATGTACACTGCATGCCATAAAGCAACCAGTCTCATTCAGTGAATATACAAGCAAAATTAGATTTTAAATGAAGCTTTTTACCCTAATTATAAAAATCTCCACAAATTAGGATGCAGGAAGTGATCCATAGACTAAATGAGATATTTCCTAACACCCTCAGCTCCTTTAGAAAAGCAAAAGCAAACTATCACTGAAAACAAACTGAGACAGAGAAGCTTGGGATCAATTTATTTTTATGGCTTGAAAGTGTGACATCTTAGCTAGGAAAGGTCAGAATTTCTTTTCTCATTCAGATCTCAGTTTACTTCAGTGGGAAGCATGAAACAGACATACAACTGGGAGAAGAATAAATCAATAGTTTTCCTTTTCCAAAGAAAAAATGGTTCTATACAAACAAAACAGACTCCTCCTATTGTAAGTCAGAAGAGAGAAGTCCAGTACTTGATGGCACCTCATACTCTGTTTAAGTGGGTTGACATCTTTGTATAGAGAACAATCTGCTCAGTAGTACATGCATTTCATTTTTTTTGTTCTATTTTTTTTTACTATCAGTGAAAGACTGCACACTCAAATAATTAATTTGTCATATTTTGTAAAAGCAGCATAAAACTAGAATTGTATAATACTGAAACAGTCCAGACTTGATTTGGATAATTACCTTAGCAGAGTTTTATGAATGCCATGCCAGTTTGGTGGTTGCCTTGAAAATTATAGAACTATAGTATTTGTTGATGTGATGTCACTATAAATTTGGGGAACAGAAAGGTCACTGGTCAAGGGGTCAGAAGATTCCAATATTTGCTGCTCCTTATCTACAAAACTCCCCATGCCTAAAATACTTTCCCTCCTCATCTCTGCTTCTTGAAATCTCTGAATTCCCTTAAGGTTCAGCCCTTCTTTGTGAAACTGAGTTTTTCCTGGTTCCCTAATCTACGAATGCCTTCCCCTTGGAAGTTATACCATAGCTGATTTGTGTTTTGTATATGTACAGGTTGCTGTTCAATAGTTTCAATCATGTCTGACTTTTTGTGACCCCATTGAAGTTTTCTTGGCAAAGGTGTTTGCTGTTTTCTTACCCAATCCATTTTACAGTTGAGGAGACTGAGGCAAACAGGGTTAAGTGACTTTTCCAGGGTCAAACAACTAATAAGTGTCTGAGACTAGATTTGAACTCACATATTCCTGACTCTAGGTCCAACACTCTATTCATAGCAAGAGAACATTATTACCCAATTGTATTTAAGATTCAGAAATTTTTGGTGAATGCTTACTTGATTGAGTCATCTTTGTATTATTTTATTAGCAAGGTAATAATGTCAATTTTATAGTTATTAAAACCTAAACAATGCCTAGATTCCAAATATACTAAAAAAAAGGAGGCATTAGGCTACAGTTAGAAAGAAGAATCAAGACCCTGAGTTCCTGTCTCATTTATATGATGAAGTCTCCCTAGACATGTTAAATTTCTCATGCTTGTTTCCTTTACTATTAACTGGAGCAGCAGTTAACCTATAAGGTTTTTTGTTTTGTTTTTTTTTTTTTTGCTTTGTTTCGTTTTGTTTAAAACAATTCTCGGATTTATTTTTCTCCAGATTGCATATGGACCTCCTCTCTTAAAACCCAGTTCCTCATCTTGAAAACTCACTCCAGCCTTGGAATTCATACATTTCTTCTGACTACAGTCAGAATACAGAGAATACTCTTCCCAGAATCCCCATTTAAGGAGGGCTTCCAGGATAGTTATCTTTTCTTCCTCTCTGGAATGCACTTTAGATTTTCTCCATATTTCTCAGCTCTAAATAGCTCCTGCTTTCTCTCTGTCCCCTCAATTATTCCTCCCCACCACCAGCCCTCACCCAACCCCAGGCCTTTCAGTTTATTTTATGCATTGTCTTCCTCTATTTGAATGAAAGCTCTTAGAGGACAGAAATTCCATTTGTATTCCCAGTGCTTAGCACAATGCCTTAAACAAAACTGACCAACTGATTCAATTAATCTTAATTAAATAGTACAGTCTAATACTATATATAAAGAAAACTTACTTTTCAGGAGCTAAGATCAATAGCAAATGCTTTCTCTGTGTTGCAACAATTTTGAAATACATACAGTTTGGTCCTTGACTGAGTCAATTGTAGCACCATGAAATATGTGAGTTTTGTTTCTGTGTTTCTGTGTGTGTTTGTGCAAAATAAAGAAATGCAATGTGCAGTATCACATCACAAATGGATTATGCCTTGTGTTTATTTGCATGAATATATCAATTTAATATATTTCATAAATGTTTTGGAAAAATAGTTATCTTTTACCATTATTTACTTCTCAATATCCTCTGAGGTATTAAAATAGGTAGAAAATAAACTATTTCCACTTGTATTTTATATCATTTTATAAGGCATATGATTACTCCCAGTGTTAAGAATTCATAGGAAAAATTCATAAGTCTAATTACATTAGCTTTCTTCCCCATCCCTAGACACATATTAACATTATTGTAACATTAGAATCCTTTTGAATACACAAAATATTAATAATTTAGGAATGGGGGAGGGGAAACAATAAACTCAGGCAGTCAATTTCTATGCACAATGAAAGAAATGTGTGAGAACAATGATTTTTCTATGTTGTATTCTGAAAAGTCATAGACATTTTTACAAATTGATGCAGTTTGAAACATGTTGGGTAGATTCAAAGCCTGGGAATAATCTGATGATTTTGACAGTGGCACCAAAATGTTTAATTCATTACAATATCTTAATGTTTAAGCAGAGTAGGCACTCATATGCAGTGATTTCAGAGGTGATGGGAAGGGAGTCTTTATCTCAACTTCCCTGCTTCATTTACCAATGTCTCAATTATAAATCACAAAGGAAAAATCCTTTCATGCCACAGTTGAAGATTGGGGTTAAAATGCAAATGGCCCTGGGTGAAATTGCATTTGAAATAATTCATACTAAAGTATCTCTCACTAATATGAGATATTTAAATGTTTTTATAAACTGAGATAACATTTTGATTGAATTTGTAGAGGGAAAGACAACCAAGTTCTTGTATCATGGCAGCTAGATAGCAAAATGGAGGAAGCATTTGCACCTGAAATTTGAACTCAGTTCAAATCCTGCCTCAGACACTTACTGAATATGTTACTCTAGGTAAGGCAACTTAAGCTCTTGACCTCATTTGTAAGATAAAAAAAATCATCTATCAAAGTACTAATAAGTGAATTAACATTTGTAAAGTACTTTGAAAATCTAAAAGATTATATAAATGTTAGATATTTTATTTATATTATATATATGTGTATATATATATATATATATATATATATATATATATTTTTGAACTGAGAGCTTGAAGAGGGCAGAGAAAAGGGAGGTGGGGAAGACAGAAAAGGCAAATATTCTATTTCTCAGTATTCCTGGCCTTGATGGACACTGATAAACCTAACCCATCTCAATACCAAAGATTAATAAATGATATTAATGGAAGGCCTTACAGGAACTCTCCTCTGGGTTGCAGTAGTCCTGAAATGTACACAGGCTTTAAGTTTGATTCTGGACTATGAGCCAGTTTTAGCACCATTTGATTTATGTGTATTTATGTGTGTATGTGTAGGTGCATGCAGAACAAAGAGAATACAATGATGCAGGTCTTCATATTATACCACAAAATTTCTTAATGTAAAGCTTAACTCCAATGCTTACATTGTCTTATATTCATTGTATTCAGGTCAGCCCTCAGTAAAACAGGGATGTAGGCATATTTCATTTCTATGTCCCTTTCCTCCTTTAAGTAAAACCCCTCCAATATGTGTCTATATATATATATATATATATATATATATATATATATATATATATATATATCTTAATAAATTTTTTCCCCAAGACAATGGGGTTAAGTGACTTGCCCAAGGTCACACAGCTAGGCAATTATTCAGTGTCTGAAGCCGGGTTTGAACACAGGTACTCCTGATTCCAGGGTCGGTGTTCTATCCACTGCACCACCTAGTCACCCCCCATAAATATATATCTTATAATATATGATCAATGAAATATGATTTTCCCACCTCTATACATATGGAAATATTACACACATATTTACATATACTCATATATTTATATTTACACACTACCATTGTAGTTGAAATAGATATGATTTTGTGTGTGTTTCAATTTCCCGTCATTTGTGAAGAGAGGACAGTTCTTGTCTAACACATAGTAGGTCCATAATAAATACTAATTAACTGACTGCTGCTTGTTAGACTACTTCTCATTACCCAATCCTTGATCCTAATAGGTGCAAGTGTAACAATCAAGTTTAAAAGAAAATGAACAGTTCAGTGTTTTCACCTTATGCATTTGAAGGGACATATTTACTTCATTTGCTACTTTAATAATACTAACTAGTTCCATGTTTTCTACCTATTACTAGGATGAAAGGGAAGGGAATAAGAACTTATGTGCCAACTACTTTCAACACCAAAGCTGGAATATAGGTCCTATACTTATCACCATTTTACTGATGAGGAAACTGAGCCAGATATTGAGCCTGGTGCTTTATTCACTGTGCCACTGTGATCAAGGCAAGGTCGTGTCATGAAAAGAACTTCCAAACTCAGGATATCTGACTTCTAGTCTTAGCTCTGCTTTGCTTGGTAGTATTGACAAAATCACTGAATCTTTCTGGGTCTTAGATGTTTTTACTTTTGTTGTTGTTGTTGTTTTTGCAGGGAAGTTCAGCTAAGTGACTTGCCCAAGGTCACACAACTAAGTAATTATTACATGTCTGAGGCCAGAATTGAACTCAGGTCCTCCAGACTCTAGGGACAGTGATCTCTTCACTGTGCCACCTAGCTGCCCCCTTATCTATCTTTCAAATAAGGCGGCTGGGCTAGAAAATCTACAAGGACCTTTCTCACAGTCTTTAGTGGGATTATGATTATGATAAGGGGGTTGAGATAACTTGGACTATATTTTCTACTACTTGACTTCAGCAAACAGATTTAGAACTGAAAGGAATTTTGGAGGTCATATGAAGGTCAGGGTGGCAGATATAGTAACTAGGATACATGGAGTTTCAGTGTAGGACCTACTTCCAACATCCCTTTAAGTGTCATCTTCTCCCTAATAGAGGCAAACTTCTTATGGACAGAGAAATTCATTTACTTGTACTGATATTTCAGTCCTTACTTAGCCAGGCATAAGACAGATTCTGTCTGTCTCTTTCTCAAAATATTACTATTTCTTGTCAATTCTTTTTATCCATAAGAGAAGAAAAGACAAATGAATAGATGATTAAAATCCTTCAGAAATGTGAAATATTGCATTAAGCTACACTGACACTCCTAAATTGAACATATCAAGGCAGCTTATAAAAGAATATAGAATAGTGGGGAGAGGTTGCAGAGGGGCAACTTTTTTAGGTAAGGAGATACCTTCTAAACACTGATCTAGCTAAAAGTTTATCTTATCTCTGTGTTAAGCACCAACAAAAGTACTTTGGTCTAATAAATGCTTATCTAATTGAATTATTGAAATAAATGACAAGGTTTGTTGCCTTGGATAAATCATCTAATCTCTTTCTGATCCCCTCTAAAAATGAGGATAATAACTTCTACTCTTAGAACTGCTGTGTGGTTTAAGTAAGATTATATAGATAAAGCAAACTGTAAGATGAAATAAATATATAAATGTAAGGTATTTGTTGTTGTTGTTGTTGTTGTTATTATTATTATTTTACTTTTATTTTTATTTCATTTGCTGAGTTATGAAAAGCTTAAGTCAAAGACAGATCACAATCTGTATTGGTGGAGGAAGTTCTCATTCTGGAAGTTTCCCAGTTCTGATGAAATAGATCTTCACTCAGAATTAGCATTGTTGTTGCACATAAGTCTTCTTCAATGAAGTTATTGAATGAAATATTTTGTCAGTTGAAGAAAAAAGAGCTACAAATGGTGACTGATTCTGAAAAGTCATTTAAATTGATTACTGGAATTCATGGAAAGTAGAGTTCACTGAAGAGTGGACTTCAAGATATTCATCTAAGCCCTTGCAGCATAATTCCCCTTGGTACAAGAGAAGTAGTAGTACTCAGAGATAAGGTAAATGAATGTAATTGTTGAATATGATTCTCAAATATTAAATAAAGATAAATAATAACAGATAGTTCCACATACAATAAAACTATAAGGGATAAAAGTCTACTCCATTTTTAAAAAGGTTTATAACAAAAAAATTGAATTATTTTCACTATATAATGGAAAGACTTCAAGAACAGTTTTAGGAAGAAATTTAGATCCGTTACTTGTTTTTTCTTATATATTCACAGTTTGCAAATGAAAGGATGTGTTTAAACTTTCATTAATATATATGCAATTCCCAACCATGTCTCAGGTTCTTCTCATCATATCTACCACCAGCACTAAAAGTGGCATTTGTACTTTAGATGTCAGAGAAAAAATTTGTAACCTGATTAAAAAGAATTCTATTATTTTTAGAAAAGGTTATTCAAATTACAGTTTGAAAAGTTTTCAAAAGATACAATGTGTTCACATTTCTAATTTTACTTTTTATTATACAATTAAAATTTTTAAAAAATTAAATGTTTTTACTCTTTATTATTTTAACATTATTTTTAAAAATTTGAATTCTAAATTCTCTGTCATCTTCCTACACCATCCCCAAATCAACTGAGAAAGCAAGCAATAGGATATTATATATGTGAAATCATACAAAACATAATTACTTATTAGCCATATTTTTTAAAAAAGTAAGAAAAATTGAATGAGAAAATTATACTTAATTTGTTTTCAGAGTTCAGTTCTCTCTCTCTCTCTCTCTCTGGAGATAGTATTTTTTCATCTTATGTCCTTTGGAATTGTCTTGGATCACACTACTGATCAGAGCAGTCATCAGTACAATACTGCAGATACTGAATACAATGGTTCTCCCAGTTATTCTCACTTTCCTTTGCATGAGTTCATATGTTTTTTCATGTTTTCGGAAAAAAAATCCACATTTCTCATAGCACAATAGTACTCCATCACATATACCACCACTTTTTTAGCCATTCCTCAACTGATGAGCAACCCCTCAATTTCCAATTCTTTATGACCACAAAAAGCTGCTATAAATATTTTTGTCCATTTAAATTCTTTTCCTTTTTTCATTGATTCCTCTGTGATACAGATCTAGTAGTGGTATTGTTGCATAGTTTTATAACTCTTTGGGTCCAGCTCCAAAATGTTCTCTAGAATGATTGGATCTGTTTACTATTCTACCAACAATTCATTAGTATACCTAATTTTCCTTCCTTTTTTCCAGGATTTGTCATTTCTGCTAGGTGTGAGGTGGTACTTTGGAGGTGTTTTAACTTCACTTTATCTAATCAATAGTGATTTAGAGAATTTATCTTATTATCATAGGCAGCTTTGATTAGTTCCAGAAACTTTTTATCCTTGGACCATTTATCAATTGGGGAGTGGCTCTTACTTTTATAAATTTGACTCTATTCTATTTGTCAATATATGTTTTTGAGAAATGAGGCCTTTCTCAGAGAAACTTCCTGTACATTTTTTTGATATTAATTCATTTTCTATAGTACCTTTTTAGCAAAATATAGTTTCCCTGATTGTTCCTTTTAATTAAATCTATTTTTGTTATTGCTTTGTCTGAGGTCTTGATTGTAACCCATTTCTATTTTTTTATTTTGTCCCTCCTCAAAACTCTATTTTACTTCTAAGACTGTCTTCTTTAATTTGTCCTCTCTTTATCATCCTGACCCTTTTCTCTTATCTCCTTCATTTCTTATTTCCCCCATTGGGTATTTATATTCTTAAACACAGCCAAGTGTGTATATATTTCTTCCCTTTTTGAATGAATTCCTATGAAAATAAGGTTCAAGCATTACCTGCCATCCCACACCATTCTCTCCTTTACTGTAAATGCTCTTCCCTGTGGGCTTCTTTTATGTGAAAAAAATTTTTCCCATTCTATCTTTCCCTTCCCCCATTTCTCAGGGCTTCACTCTTTCTCACCCCTTCATTTTTTTGAGATAATACCAACATAATAGACTTGAATTCAAATCCTTTGTTTATGTAAACTCCTTTTAACTGCCCTAAAGATGATAAAGTTCTTAGGAGTTACATATGTCATCTTTCCAAAATGAAAGTAAACAGTATAACTTCATTAAGACCTTTATGATTATGCTTTCATATTTACCTTTTCATTCTTCTTTTGAGTCTTGTGCTTGAGCCATTCTGCTCTGCTCTTTTCATCAGGAATGTTTGAAAGTCTTTTCTTTCAATAGTCATCCTTTCTCTCCCCCCTCCCCAACCCCACTTCATTTTCCTAAGGATTCTATTTAGTTTTGTTGATACATTATTCTTGCTTGTAAACAATCCTAAGTCCTTAGCCTCCCAGAAGATTCTATTCTAGGACCTCCATTCCTATAACATGGAAGCTATCAAATCTTGTATGACCATGACTGTGGTTACACAATATTTGAAGTATTTCTTTCTAGATGTATGAAATATTTTCTTTGTTAATTGGGAGCTCTAGAATTTGGCTATAATATTAATTGGAGTTTTTATTTGGGGATCTCTTTAATTAGGTGATCAGTAGATTCTTTCCATTTCCATTTTATCTTCTTGATCTAAGATAGTGATGCAGTTTTCCTTAGTAATTTATTGAAATATGATGTCTAGGCTCTTTCTTTGATCATGAATTTTAGATAGTCTAATAATTCTTAAATTATCTCTCCTTAATCTATTTTCCAAGTAAGTTGTTTTTCCTATGAGATATTTCACATTTTATTCCATTTTTCATTCTTTTGATTCTGTTTTATTGATCCTTTATGTCTTATGAAGTCTTTAGATTCCAATTGCCCAATTCTAATTTTTTAGGAATTGTTTTCTTCAGTGGGATTTTGTGCCATTTTTTCCCATTTGATTAATTCTATTTTTAAGAAGTTCTTTTATTTGGTGAATTTTTATGCATTTTTACTATTAGGCCAATTCTGTTCTTTAAGGACTTATTGTTTTCAGAGTGTCTGTTTGTTTCTCTTTTACTAAGCTATTAATTCTCTTTTTATATTTCTTTATTATATCACCTTCATTTCTTTTCACATTTTTCCTCTGCCACTCATCTCTTTCTTTAACTCTTCTAGGAATTCTTGTTCTGCTTGTGTCCAAGGCTTTGTTTGTAGCAATTTTCACATTATTGTCTTCTGAATTTACATCTTGTTCTTCCATGACATTGTAGTAGTCTTTTATGGTCAACTTTTTTTTTTTATTGTTCGCCCTAGTTGGGTTCTGATTTCCTAGGGTTGGAGAGGCACCAAGCTCAAGGCTTTTTTTTTGTGCTGCTGTTTTCTGAGCTCATTCTGCAAGCTTTCAGTGCTTCCAATGCAAGAAGAGCTATGGTCACTACCATCCTTGTCTTTTTCTTAGAAAGGACCCCTGATACCTTGCAGCCACAACTGCAAAGTACTCCTTTTTGCCCTGACACTGTGACCAGGGCTGAGAATCCCTTGAAATCAACTTACAATGGCACTTTCTGCCCTGGAACTGAAACTCAGAATTGTTTAAGGACAATAACATTATCAATTAGTACCAGCTATGCCCAATGTGAGCAGAGTCCCCTGAAATATTTTTCTGACTCTTTATTGTATCTGAGCTGAGAACTCCTGCAGCTCCTGCTGCCACCAGATGTGTTGGCTTTGGACAAGCCTCTACCCTGGTGTCAAAAAACTTTCCTTCTGACTTTTTTCTTAGGCGGGAACAGTTTCTCACTCTGACCTTTGGTTGGGTCTACTAAACCAAAACTTGATTTGTATGGAGGAGAATATTAAGAGAGTTCAGCTCAGTTACTTCTAATTTTCCCTCTTGGCTCTACCCCTTTCCTTCTTGCATCAACCAAAGTAAAAATTAATCAAATTTACAATGAACACTTATTGAATATCATTATATCTGCCCATCACTTAGAGAGAATCTAAAACCCTAAATGGCCTACTCATTTGGAAAGATTGGAGTCTATTTAGTAACAAAAATTTCTAAGCGGAAATTCCATTAACTTCTTTATGCAAATGAGAGTTTGAATCTTTTCCAAAGGCCCTTTTAAAATTAGATAATATTTCACATACTAGTTATGTGTGAATTTATTTTGCTTAACTCTTATTTGTTAAAAGTGAGTGCTTTTGTGGGGTGGGTAGAGTGAGGGGAGGAATTTGAGGGAGAGTAATATTGAATAAACAATGGAGAAAAGAATGAAAAAAAGCACGAATGAAACATTTAAAAATAAGAGGAGAGAAAAAGGAAGCTCAGAAGGGGGAAGTAGTTTTTTTCTTTTATTCCTTTTTTCCTGCTCATGGCTCTGGACCTCTTCTCTTTCATGCTTAACATTCTTCTCATTATAAAAAGATACCTCTGACTACGAAGACTTCTCACTCTGGATCTATTCCGGCTATATTCTTCTCTCAATGGCCACTTCCCCAAGTAATTTCTATTTTAAGGAATGGAAAAGGGTAACCATCTTTTCTCCTTCATTGCTCTCTAGGCCTCACTCCTGACTCTCCCAAATGCTTTCTCCACCTTTATTATGATTACCCCCCCTTTCTTTTTATGTATTTTCTTTCATTAGAATACAAACTCCTTGAGAGAAAGTGTATTCTTCTTGACTTTTTATTCAGTCATTGGCAAAGTGCCAGTCACATAATAAATGCTTCTTGATTACTAGTTGAATTATTTTTGGACATGTGAATTAGGCAAATAGTTGATAGTCTCCTCTAAAGGAATCAGTTTGAAATTTAAATCTGTTGTGAAGTAGTAATAAACCCATTGTACTGTTCTTGAACTTTGACTTAGGAACATTATGTTTAAAAGGATTCTACCAGTTTAATTATTTTACATTTGTACTTGCTTGGGAAATATGCATATTAATTTCGATGCCCTTTTTAATATTTGTTCTCAGGGTTATACTATAGGGAGGAAAAATAACATACACACATACTTTAAACAATTTTTTTTGTTGCAGCTATTAGCTATTATGAACAGTATAAGTTTTATATTGCTAAAATTCTAGTACCCTAAAATTCACTTGGGAAGCACTCATAGCTCATAAATATTCATTTTTCTTTTCAGTAGGCCTCGACTTATTTAGAAACATTTAATTCCTTCTGGGAGGGCCAAATGTGTTCAGGGTCTATGACCTTATTTTCTTTTTACCTAAATCAGGCCTGCTTGTTCTAATGAGAAATGATTTCATAACTCTTAATTTCATAAAGCAGCAGAGATCTTGGGAGAAATTTGGGGTGCCATATTTTGCTGTTGGAATCCAGAGGATTTTTGCCATATCTCATGTGTGGTGAAGCACCTGGAGATGTTTTGTTTGAAAGTCCAGTTGGTTGCCTACATATTTTTGGAATCTGAAGAAACTTTAGTTGTGTAATGTTATTTCTGAGAGTAACAGAAATTTTTGATTATTATACTCAATCTGTAAGTGTATAATAGGCCAGAGCAGGAAGTTCTTTTTTTTAATTTGTTTTTTGTAAGGAAATGGGGTTAAGTGATTTGTCTAAGGTCATACAGCTAGGTCATTATTAAATGTCTGAGGTTGGATTTGAACTTGGGTCTCCTGACTCCAGGGCCAGTGCTCTACCCACAGAGCCACCTAGCTGCTCCAGAGCAGGACATTTTTAAAAAAATTAAATTTATTTATTTTGAATTTTATTATTTTTTCACTAATCTTGTTTCCTTCCCCACCCCCCACAGAAAGCAGTCTGTTAGTCTTTACATTGTTTCCATGGAATACATTGATCCAAGTTGAATGTGAGGAGATAGAAATTATATCCTTAATGAAAAAAAAATTATAAGAGATAGCAAAATTACGTAATAAGATAACAATGTTAAAAAATTAAAAGTAATGGTCTTTTGTCTTTGTTTAAACTCCATAATTCTTTCTCTGGACACAGATGGTATTCTCCATTGCAGATACACCAAAATTGTGCCTGATTGTAGCACTGAAGGAACGAACAAGTCTATTAAGGTTGATCATCGCCTTTATGTTGCTGTGAGGGTGTACAATGTTCTTCTGGTTCTACTCATCTCACAGAACAGGAAATTCTTAATGAAAAGAGTGTGAAAATATTCACTGCCAATTTGTTGTAGCACTTGGAACCCTATTGAGGCCAGAGCAAAGGGATCCCTCAATGGGAAGGGGAGAAGACAAGTGACTTGACTCCAATTCGTGCTAATGGCTCACTGTTGTTACAACAAAAACAGATCAGATTGGTTTCTCACCTGAACTGGGAATAAGTTATTTCCAGTAGCTCTCAGTTCATTATTTTCTGTGGGGAAAAGTCCATATTCTCTGGGAACCATCAAAGGAAGTAAACTTTACTTTTCAGATTAAAGATTGATTTTTTTTACTTTTTTTCCTTTTCTTTATTGCCTTTGTGTTCAAGAAGGCCCATGCAAACACCAAAATGAGTCTTTTATAATATCTTGGAAAACAATAACCTCTAATAGCTTTGTAAATTCTTCCTTGGTTATTGAATCTTCACAACTCTATATTTGGAGATAATTGTAATTTTCCCATCCAAGTTAGGAAGGATAAGATTGCCTTGTGGACTTTTCTGAAATTCTTTAATAAAACGAACAAGGATATGTACTCCAAAAAAGACCATGTCTAAGCCTCCTGGGCTTGGAACTATTCTGATTTAGGAATATAGGTAAAAAGTTCAAAATTCACGCTAGAGAATTTGCAGATTGAAACTAAAATGTTAATTGGGGGGAAGAGTATAATGTGGAGGTGGGGGTAGATTGGCTAATGAGAGCCCAATCCATGAAGCATTAGCCATTGCACATATAACTTTTGGAAGCCAGTTTGCAGTCATGATAACTCAAGGTTAATGCAATAATGAAAACTCCTCCCTAATTAGTTGTGGAGCTGAAAAGGACAGATGATTCAGGAGAAGCTGAGAAAAAACTGTGTGTATTTGCGCTTTTATAAATTATATGTATATAGTTTATAAAAGCGCAATTCATTGATTTTTCAGTCTCTTTCCTTGGTAACTTTGAATGAGGATTCTGTGAACTGCAGGATGGGAGAGTGGCAACAAGGTATCATTTCCTATCTAGTAGTCATTTATCCTTAAGTACATGGTATCTTTGTTACTTTTGAATTTATTGCTTGATGATTAGGCAGATTAATAGTCTGAGGTGAATGTTAGCAGACATCAATCTTGTGAGTCTGGGCAATTCAGAGGTTTCATTAGAATTCACACTGACAGACTAGTTAGTAACAAAATTTTACAAAGGTAGTGACAACGGCCAACAGAGCAGTAGGAGCTTTCTATAGTAGAGGACTCTCAAAAGGCACTAATCCTTTGCACTCAACAAAGAGCTATACAAAAGGAGGAAGAAAATGCCTGTAAAGACCCCAGAACAGATCTACAGAAAATGGAGATAGAAAACTGACCAGATACAGAAGACTGAAAATACTAAAAATGCTAGAGGGATTGTATGAATTTCTGAAGAAGTACAAGTAATTGCAAAACATATTTTTATTCAAATTTTATGTAGTTATGTAAGTTTTTTTTTTATTATTTTACTTTGCTTGTTGGCTTTTCTGATCCAAGAAAAAAAATCTGACATGAGAGAAATCTGGAGCAACTTTGTAGTTTTGGCCACTATTTCAACAATTTTAGACTGTAACAGTGATACTTCATTTCTGCAGGGATTTATTCTCAATGATTATCATAGTTAGGAAGCACTTGATAATTGTACCCCTCCTAAGATCTGATCTGATAATAGATTAATGTTCTTTAGGCATTTATAAAGATTGTATATGGGTAATGCATTTCAATAGATATTATTTAAGATCAATAAGTCATCAATATTCAAGACTAAAACTTTCATGGTGAAATTTCAGGGAAAATTAGAGGATCATGAAAAAGATATATTTGTTCAAGACAAGATGTATGTGGGACCTCACTATTCATAACACCTAGAATCCCTCCCTCCCTATTTTAAAGGTGAACTGTTATTTATGGATTATTGTTTCCTTGATTCTTTGCATATGGGTGTGTTTCTGTGTGCATATATGTATGATTTCATGGTTGAAATCTCAATGTATAAACTCCCTCCACTGATGGACATTAGAAGTAATTGCCTTTTGTTGCTTAAAGCGCTCTAGATTTGCTTAGGGAATTGAGAGTTTCAATTATATGTCTGCAATCCCACATCTTAGAATATGTCAAAAGTTATATTTGAACCATGGTGTTTCTGACTTCAGGGTAAATATATTCACAAAAAGTTTCCAAAGAGAAGTTTCTCATATATTCTTTTGCAATGTGGCCTCTAAATGCAAATAAGAAAATAACGGATTAAATTTTTATAATTCATTTTTATTTTCTATGGAGATTTTTATTTTAGCCATCTCATCTCTTTTCCTTCCTGCTCTTTTTCTGCTACAAATTAGAAGATTTCTTTTTTTTTTTCTTTCTTGGAGAGATTGAATGGAAGAGTAGAAACTCAAAGAGAAAGAAACTAACTGGAGTCAGGCAACCTAGAATCAAATTCCAACTCTGCCCTCCATTCTCTATGTGATCTTGGCAAATCATATCATCTACTCCGGTCTCAGTTTATTCATTGATAAAGTGAGGCAGTTGGATAAGATGACCTCTATGTTTCCTTTTATCTCTAAATCTAAGAAGAAACCTCAGCATTACTGAATAACAACAAAAATAAGAAAAATTATATAGTGCTTCAAGACTTGCTGAGCCTTTTTGCTAATAGCAGTCCTAAGAGGCAGATATTTAGATAGTCCTTCACAAATATTGAAAAACATAATAAAACACAGCATATGTGCAGGAGATAATTATTAATTATCCCATTTTAAAGATAATGAAAATGAGAATGGTAAATGGCTTGAACAAAGGTCACACGAGCAAGTGTGTGGCAGGGACAGAATTAGAACCAAAGTGCCAGGCAGCTCTCCGATGCCTAACACCACAGTACTTTGGCACTTGAACAGGATGATTAACTTTGACAGGTTAAATTAACACAAACATAAAACAGAGGAAATCTATCCTCTCTTGTCTGTGTGCCAGGAAACACAAGGCCAATAATTGCTACGATCCAGCTCCTCAACATAAAACAAGTCAAATGCTTGCTTCAAGAGATTGATTTTGCAGGACAAGCCTCAACTTTGACTTCCAAGGTCATAGGACATGAATGTCCTTTTTTCAGAAGGAGGTTTTCTTTAGGTATTAACCAGGATAATATGACACAGTTAAATGTCACATGTCACTTGCAGAGAAAGTGTTATTGAATCAAAGTTTGAAGACAGGCCTATTGCATTAAATAGAATAGATACTAAGGGAGGAATGACAACATTTATATAGCTCAGTACTACTGTGATTGTGCTTCATTTGCCTGTGTGTTGTTTCTTCCTGATTTCAAAGCTCTCTTATATCATTACTGTGGCTTGCCTCTCCAACAATACAAGTTAATAACACCATTCTGATTTAGTAAAATAACTTCAACAACTACCATGGATTGACAAAAACATTTTCTGTGGCCAAATTGGTAATATCTTCACTCTTGTTTTTGCATTAGCAAATAAATTTTATTGATATTTCTTGTTTTCTCATCTCTAGCAATTCTGGATATGTCATCCCAACCACCCACTTTTAATGAGCTTTCCTTTGTTAAAAAAAAAGATGGACAAAATCAACAAACACAGTGGTCATATGGGACATTTGAATGTAACATTCAGGGGCAGCTAGGTGGTGGAGTGGATAGAGCACTGACCCTGCAGTCAGGTGTACCTGAGTTCAAATCCGGTCTCAGACACTAAATAATTGCCTAGCTTTGTGGTCTTGGGCAAGTCACCTAAAAAAATTGAAAAAAAAGAATGTAATATTCAGCCCCCATAGTTGCTTGTCTCTGTCATAATAAAATGGAATGAAATCAGCTTTATTGTCTTCTATATACCAGACACTGTGCTAAGCACTTTACAAATATCTCATTTGATCCTCACAAACAAATCTGTGAAGTAGTTGGCACATGATTCCCATGTTTTACAAAAGAGGTAAGTGAGATAGACAGAGTTAAACAAATTGCCTAAGATCCTACAACTAGTAAATGAGTCAAGTAGGAGGCAAGGAAAGAACTTCTTGCAGAAGTTACATAACCCATTGCACCATATAGTTGCCTAAAGAAAGAAGTTTATTCTCAGCTCACCATGGAGTTCAAGATTGGTATGCACAAGCTTTTCTAAATTTGAGTGGGCTGGTCACTGGATAATAGAAATGGGACTTGTCAGAGCTAGTACTCCTCTAAGTGATACCTTTGGGTACCCAGGATTCTGGGTGTCTTCTATGCTACAGTGAGATTTCAGGGAAGAGCTCCTTTCTGCTTCCATCCAAAATGATCTGGGGAATAGTTGCCTAACTCTGAGTTCAAGTTAAGCACTTAATAGTTTGTATGACCATTATGAGGTAACTAGGTAGCTCATTGGAGTCAGATGGAAGATCTGAATTCAAATTTAGTCTCAGACATTTACTAGTAAATGTAACCTTGAAGAAGCCACAATTTCTGTTTGCTTTAATCCATTGGAGAAAAAAATATTTTTGCCAAGAAAAACTTCATATGTGATCACAAATATTTGAACATGACTCAGGAACAAGTGGTCATTATGCTCATTGGTCTTCAACTCTTTTTTTTTATACAAAGGAGAGTTTGTTATGGAGGCAATGTTAAGACAGTATTTTTCTTTTATTTATACTTTCTCTTCATTTGCTTTTTTTTTTTTTTATTAAACCTTTGGTCAAAACAAACTGAGCCTAACAACACTCAGGCACTTGAATCTGAAAGGATTGATGATGTGTAACCATTCCATCTTGATGGTTAATAAGGAGTCAGCTCCATTTTTTTTATTATATCAAGTGCTTTTTATACTCAATATCCTTGTCTCTCTTTTTGAGGAAACTATTCATGATGCACAGTTGTGAACTTTTGAGTAGTCTTCTTTGATTTTAAACTATATTTTTCATCATAGTTTTTGTTTTCATTCTCTCTGATAGCTGATTTTGAAGGTAAACAATGCTTTAGTTTAAAGGATCATTTCAAAATTTTCATAGAATTTCAGTAAGCTTTATCTTTTGCCTTTCTAGTCTTCTTACATCTTATTCTTCTAAATGTTCTCCTCAATTTAATGACATTGCCTTCTGAATGTTCTCTGAATAAAACAATTTATCTCCCAGCTATGAGCATTCTCTCTAGTGGTTCCCCATTGTGATAAGTGATTAAGTTTCATTTCTACATTAGTTGTGGGAAACTGAGGAAAGTAGTTTCTATTTTACCAAAAAACAGCTAGGGAAGATGAGGAAAGAAGTTATAGTGTTAGAATCTGAGGAATGTTGGTTTACATATATAAATCAAGCTAATTTACACCTTATTATGAACTAGGGGAATTTCTCTCTCTAGAGAGGAAGGTGATGGACTGGCACAGGAAAAACAAGGAACCACAGAATTAGCAGGTTGGGTGAATTAGTGAATGAAGTGGTGCCAGTAGTCAGATTCACACATCTGTATTATCCCTTTCAAAGCCTGCTTACCAGATTGTGGGGAAGGGGAGGTTTGATAAAGAATTTGAACCCACGTGGGGAGAGAATTGGAAACTTCAGATAGATCTTTGACCTTGGTAATACCCAGTCAATTAGGGACAAGAGAGTGACTTGTGTTTCTAGACAGGAGATGAAAGGTCCTGATTTCATGTACCATGTGTGCCCATTTCTATTATGGACACCGGTCCTTAAGGATATTTTAATAGAAGGATTCTCTTTGGTCTACTAATGGTGTTTTTGAGTTCTTGATAAGGTGCTTGTTTCTTACACCTATTTCCTTCTTCCCTTCCAGTTACTGACCTCCCTATCTAAAATCCCACCTTCAATAGGAAGCATTCCCCAAGCTTTTTCTCTCTCCCTCTCTCTCTCTCTCTCAACAAGGCAGTGGAGTTAAGTGACTTGCCCTAGGTTACATAGCTAGGTAATTATTATGTGTCGAGACTGGTTTTGAACTCAGGTCCTTCTGACTCCAGGACTAGTGTTCTATCCACTGGACCACCCAGCTGCCCCCTCCCCAGTCTCTTTTAATTCCAGTGCCTTCTTCTCTCTGTTAATTAGTTCTTCTTTAAGATGAATACACTTGCTTTATATTTTTTTGATTTCCATGTTGTCTCCCAGGGACTTGCCATGAGATGAGACATAGCTCCTCATCCTTTTCCTCGCCTCATGGGGTAGCACCCCCTCCCAAATAGATCATAAGCTCCTTTAGGAAAGGGTTTATCTTTTGTCTTTTTTTTGTATCCCCAGGGCTTAGCACAGTGCCTGGGACATCCTTGATGTTTAATAAATGATTATTAATTGATTAAATTAACTTCTTGGTGGTTGCTTTGCTTATGGTCATGGAAACAGGGCAACTTCCCAGGAAATGAAATTTCTCCTTGCCCTTGGAAGCACAATGAAGCTATTTAACACAGAGGAGAATCTTCAAGGAATCTTGTTTGTACATGATTATCTGAATCAAATCCTTTTTTTCAATAGACTGTGAACTCCTTAAGAGAATGGATTTTATTTTTGTTTTGCCTCTTGCTACCATACTACTTACTAAGTAATTAATAAGGATCTCTTTATTATTTTAGTGTGAAAACCATGTGCGTTATGTCCCACTTTTCATACTGTCACTATCAAAGGGGACTCAATATGAAATGAGTCAGAGAGCTAATTCAAATTTTGGGACAAGTTGTTGTTCAGTGTAACCAGTGAGTATTTATTCTTTACTGAGTGGTAAACCTTATGCTAATGAACCTCTTAGTTACACTGACCAATACTTCAAGCAATAAAGCACATTCTTTTGAAAGATTTCATTTATATCATGTAGAAATGCACATCTTATACCCAGTCAGCCTCAAAGTTATTGTTTAATAGATAAAATGCAGTGTTTGCTCTAATGGATAATAGTATTATTTTGTATAGTAGCATTATTTCATTCTTATATAATCCAAACCCTTTAAAGATAAAATACCATATTCCCTATGACTAGCACAATGCCCTAAACATAATGTTTTTTTTAAAATGTATTCTTATTTAAGACAATGGGGTTAAGTGACTTGCCCAAGGTCACACAGAAGTGTCTGAGGTCAAATTTGAACTCAGGTTCTCTTGATCCCAGGGCCAGTGCTCTATCCACTGCGTCACCTAGCTGCCTCTAAACATTATAATAGTTTTTTTTTTAATTTGGCTTTTAATTTTGGATGTCAGAATTGCAAGAAATATCAGAAATAATATAGTCTAAACATTGTTGAAACATACTTAAATTTAATTTTAAAATTCCTTTTACCCTAATGTTTTTACTAGTTAAGAACATTTTTTGATTAATTCATTTAATCAAAGAAACGTGTGACTAGGCTTGTCCATTGACTTCAATCACTCAAAACCATTGTATAAGATACTATACCATATCTTAAGCAAATTTTATTTCAAAAAGAAAATCTCAGAAATGAGGCAAGGGATAGTGAGTTTCTGAATTTGAGAGGGGTATTAGGCATAGTATTTGCTGTACTCCTTTGAAGAATAAAAGAATCTGAGCTAAGGAAGAGAAGATAGATACTGAGAATAATCTAGAGGTGTTTTAGAGCAGAGAATCAGTCTGATTTCCTCTGTCTCAAGAAAATGCTAGTTCTTTTCCCAATTTTCTTCCCATTGCCTAGCTAACCAAACTTTAATGTAATCTACTGTTGAGTTGCCATATGTTTCCATTAAATTGAATTTTGCTTCAATACAAAGAGACCAGAGGTAAACTAGAGAGGCTAACAGTGACAATTGTGCTAACTGGGGGTTTAGAGTGATTGTGACTGAACTTAAATCTTTCAGACTAAATTAAATACCCTAAAGCAAAAGCAGAGGGTCAAGTGTAGCTTAGGTATCATTATTTTACCTTATAGAATTAAACAATTTTTTTAAGAGAGTACCATTCTCATATTTGTTGATTCAAAGAATGATAGAACTGAGTCAGATTTTTGAAGCTAATCTAGTACAAATCTCTCATTTAAAATGAAGGAATTGTGGCTAAAAAGGTGAAATAACCTATTAGTATACATATTTTTTTTTATCAAATTAGACAATTTTCTTTGAGCAAAATCTGTCTTATTCTGCTCAAAAACACTTGACACAGTATCTATAGGATTATCTGCACTTAGTAAATATATATTTACTATTAATTAACAAAGTTTTGGTATCACATTTTAATCCACAATAGGTCATTTGTGCATATTGGTTCATGCTCACTGATTTTATCACCTTAATAAAATAAGTTAAAGTAAATCCAAGGTTCTTAACTTTTAATTTTTAAAAAGAAGGGTAGAAAAGACAAAAGAAAAGATGAAATGTGAAATAAATTTAAATCAATATATGTACATAACATATATATGCACCATATATATGCTTTAAATATATTATATTTACATATATATGATATATATATATATATATAATATATAAAGATCTTTTTCTTATGTCACTAAAAGCTAAGTAGGAAAAAAAAACTTTCCTTAGCCTACAGAAAAGAATGGAGAATCTAAAATAAAGCAGTTATACTAATACACTGGGCATCTGATTACCTGGCATGTAGTCATACTAGGCTTACCTAGTATTTCTCCCCATAGATATATTTCAATATTTTATTAGATTCAAGATCTCAATGATGTGGACATTTCCTCCACAAGTGCTGCTTACAATCCTATTAATGTTTTATTATATGTGATTCTCACCCTTTACAATAGGTCTCAATTCTCCAGAGTCTTTCTTGAATTCTTTTGCAACATGGTGCTCCAGCTATCTGTTTGCTCTCTATGTGAACATGAAAAGTTTATCTTTAATCCAATAGTTACTAGGGTGCCACCGGACCGGACTCTCTTTCTTTCTGCCTGTGTATATGTGTGAATAAGTGTAGAAATGGGGGTGGAGAGAGGTTATCATCAGACCTACACATAAAGTACATGACTTTGGTTACTGGTACATGATCTGAAAAGAGTTTTATGGGAGGAAGTATTCCATTCAAGTTGGCTCACTTTTTAAAAGATAATTCATTGATCATGAAATCAACAAGAAAACTTTTTTAAATGCCTAATAGGTTAGGGGCGGCTAGGTGGTGTAGTGGATAAAGCACTGGCCTTGGAGTCTGTAGTACCTGGGTTCAAATCCGGTCTCAGACACTTAATAATTACCTAGCTGTGTGGCCTTGGGCAAGCCACTTAACCCCATTTGCCTTGCAAAAAAACAAAATAAAATAAATGCCTAATAGGTGATCTAAACAGTATGAGGTTTTAGAAATACAAAGATAAAAACAAATCATTTCTGACTTTAAAACATATATTCTAATGGTGGTGCAAGAAACACACACACACACATCTATAGATATAGACACACATATATGTATATATATATACATATATAGATACAAATTTTATATATATATATATATATATACACACACACACACATACAGATACAGATACAAATCAGGTACTAATATTTATTAGTCTTCAGGGCTGGAAGAGGGAATCAGGAAAGATGGCATTCAGACAGTGATATCTGAGATGAGTCTTGAAGGAAAGATGCCAAAAGAGGGAGATGGCGAGGGAAAGCATTCTGATAAAGAAGGCAGTCAGTGCTAAGGCACAGAAAATGAGTGCTATATGTGGATTAACAGCAACCAGATCCATTTGCCAAGGTTCAAGAAAATGTGGAAGGGATAAATTTTTCTAATAAAGCATGAAAAGTAAGAAGGGATCAGGTTGTAAAAACAACAAAACTTTAAACAGAATAGAAAGTTTATTTTTTGATCTTAGACCCAATAAGGAATCACTGGAGTTCATTGAGAAGGGAATGGTAGTTGAAACTCTAGGAAGATCACCTCTGACACAATCTTTGTAGTGGAAATTATTAAGAGCACAAGAGGGTCATCACTGACCAATATGGATTCTTGAGGTCAAGGAGGCCTAAGGAGTCAATTAAAAATAAAGCAAGTGCTATTAATTCTTGTCTGTAGGGGTAGATTGCAAAACAACAATCAACCCTAGTATTCATATTTACAAGTTTTAGGGCAGCTAAAATAAGGTAAAAAATATTATTCAAAGTAATATTGTTTGAAACAAAGAAAGATATCTATTCCTAAAACACATTTGGATATCCTAAAAAGAGTAGAAAAAAATGTGTATTCTTAGCTAAAGGAGACAGATTTAGTATCTGAATATAGCTGGTCTCACTTGAATCAAAGAAATCTGCCCATCAGATCAGACAGATAGAACTTTCACAGGAATCTTGCACCTTCAAGTAGCTAAGGCTTTTGATTCTAATAAGAGGTGAAAATAGGGCAATAAAGAACACAGCTGCAGCAGCTGTGTCCTTCACTTCATTTACAAAAAAGCTGAAGACAGTTACCCTAGAGTTCATATGGGAAGAGAGGGTGTCTTTGTCCACGTCTACATTTACCAAGTGTGTGTGTGTGTGTGTGTGTGTGTGTGTGTGTGTGTGTGTGTGTGTGTGAAACGTGCTAATATATCATTGCTATTTCTTTTTTTTTTTAGATTTTATGTATTTTTTTGCAAGGCAATGGGGTTAAGTGTCTTGCCCAAGGCCACACAGCTAGGTAATTACTAAGTGTCTGAGGCCAGATTTGAACTCAGGTACTCCTGACTCCAGGGCTGGTGCTCTATCCACTGCGCCACCTAGCCACCCCTATCATTGTTATTTACTAATACTATTACTATGCCACTCATTTTTAAATGATCTCAACTTCTGAATTTGCTTTTAACAATATAAGAGGAAAACAAAAAGCCCACATGCTAAAAAATAACTGAACTGTTACCAGGGGAATTAACAATTATTTAAAAATGTTATGAGAGTTATGATTAAAAAACCTCAACTCAGTTGTAGAAAATAAGAAAGGAAAACTAGCATCATTATGGACAGCATTCTACTTTCCATGACCTGTAACTAGGATATCACTTTTTCTTTTTTTCTAATGAGGATGGAGGTGGTGGCAGACACTTTTTTCCCCATCAGTGATTAAGCATTAACAAAGTCTTCTATAGCCAATCACTCGGTTAGTATTTCATCCAACATTGCTTGGCATATTAAAAGGCTTCTTTATGAAGTCAAGCAGAAAAAGACTAAATACAATCCGGCCATGTTTGCATGAGGCAAGCATTTCCTACCAGACAGACAGTGGGGTGCTGTAATCAGATATAGGAAGAGCTCCTATGAACAAAGACTCTAGGCAAAATTTGATCCCTGGAGACAGGTTAGGCTGGGCACTACAACAGTGACTGCAGTGACAAACAAAAGGACATCTTTCCTGGAGTTTAATGAGGAAAAGTTTGGATGTATTTGACCACATACAATGTGGTCTAAAAACACAGAGGTTAAGTACAACTTTATTGCAAAGGGCAACAATGTATCACTGAGCTCAAAGGTGTCTATTAAAAAATAAGGAAATAAAAATAGTAAGGTGAAGATGCATAAATAAGGCAGTATGTGCTTAATTTGATTCATTATTCACTTATGACTTAAAAGCAGCTCCCTAATCAGAAAATAGTACAAAGAAGGAAGCATCATCATTAGCAGCCAATTAACTGTTTTAGCTGGAAACTTCCCCTCAAGGCATACCATTTGAAAAGTAAGAAAATGAAAAGTAACAATGTCAAACAAATATGTTAAACTTTCATTAGGAAGGTCCAGTTTTAATTTAAACTATCACTTAAATGCACAGTATTCTCTCCCAAAACATCTGGTTGCTCTCTTTCACTGATAAACATAAACAAACTAAAACACACATAAAGCACTCATATCAAAAAGCAAAACAATAAAAAAAACTTAGTCTTAAGATCATAAATTTATGTACTTAAGAGGTCATCTGATACAATTCTCATTTTACAGTTGAGGAAACAAAAGCTGAGAGGATCTATCTTGCCTACTGAAAATTCTTCACTGTATGCTGTATGCCATACTTAATTACACTCTCTGCTTTGTCTTATTTGTGTTTTGTAATACATTTCTGGCTTTGCTACATCTATAGCAAACTGCCTTTGATTTTTTGCTTTCATTTCTTACCTACACAGCAAAGTACTCCAATACTATTTAAATAAGGTAATGTAATAACCATATGGGGGACATTTCTATGAGGACCTTAAAATGGGCCAAGAATTTTACATGTAACCATTTGTCAGATAGATGGCAAATGAGGTTGCCAATTATGGTAAGTCACAGATTTTGCTTCAGATTAAAATTAATGAGCAAGACAGGAATGGACATTTATATATAAACTCATTTTATTATACCTGTAAGTGTTCTTAGAAGTCATCCAGTCTAACCTCCTCAGTGTTTAGATAAGGAAACTAAGGTCCAGAGAAAGGAAGTGATTTATTTAACTAAGTGCAGACCTGGGATTCAAAACCAGATGCTTTTATTCTAATCTAGTCCTTTTTCTATTATTCCTTATTTATGTCCTCTTAATGTAAATGAATTTTACTTCCCTTTTTTCTTTTCCTTAAACTATTCTGCAACAATTAACACAGAAGCAAGATATGTTATAGGCCTTCCAAGTCCCATCCTGAATTATCTTTTATGTTGTTATCTTAGTCATGTCTGACTTTTCGTAACTCCTATTGGGATTTTCTTGGCAATGATACTGGAAGACTGTTTGCCATTTCTTTCTCCAGCTCATTGTACAGATGAGGAAACTGAGGCAAACAAGATTAAATGACTTGCCCAGGTCACACAGCTCTTAAATATCTGAAACCAAATTTGAATTCAGGAAATTCCTAGTCTTCTTGATTACAGATCCACTACTTCATTTACTAAGTCACCTACCTGCTCAGAAATTAGTTTTAGTCAATCATTTTGGTAATGATGATGATTTGTTGTTGTTCTAATCACTGTTGTAGCTGCAATTTCCTTTGACAAAAGAAATCCATTTTTTTGCTATTGTTTGTTTAATTCTGCATTACTGCCTTACCAGATATCTTACACACAGATGTGGTTATTGAAAAGAGTAAGCTTGAACCCTTTTTCCACCATCCGAAGACTGTCAGGAAAAGAGAGAAAAATTCTCCCATGGTCTCCCAACGAAACTCAGCTATACTAATGAGAGAAAATCCTGCTCATCATTTCATGACAGTGCACTTAGCCTTCTGAAGAGGAATCAGAAGTCAGCTACATTTAAAAGTGTGGAGCCACATTTTCCCCAAAGACTACAGCATTGCCTCTTGGATAGTAATCTGTGAGGGTTGTGTGCCATTGGTGACAAAAATTGTCACTCAAAAGAACTTTCACCTACCATGCAGCTTTTCAACCTCAGACAGAAACTGTGATATGCTAAAAACTACAGTAACCTGGATAGAAGCAACTTGAGGAAGAAATGCTTCACAGACTCACTGAAGTATAACCAAAAATGATGTAACCTCACCACAGACTACTCACTGGGTCCAGAGTAATGTGGGCCATAGGAGTGAAAATAAGTTGCATCTTTTTTGAGCATAGCCATTAGACAGAAGTTTGGGAGGCATTTGCTTATTTGCTTGCTCTCATATTTTTATAGCAAAATATCAACTTATATGGATAGAATATTGCAATAAATTATATAGCAATAATTTTTGCTCACTACTCATAGCAACCTGAGTTCATGGTATTGTCTTTAAATGATGTCAAAATAAACCAAAAAATTATTAACAATAAGATAGTTTTATATATATAATATATATATGTGTGTGTGTGTGTGTGTGTGTGGTTTCTAGTTCACAATAAAAAGGAAAAGAAAATAAAAAGGATGAATGAGAGTATAAAATTGAAAACTGAGGGAGATGAGAAAGACCAGAAACCAAGTCACTTGGAACCACTAATCAAGATATCAAGATTTAAATTTTGAAGGAGTCTAGGCTTCTCTATGGTATATTCTAGGTCTTTTTCTCCTGTTTTGGTGATAAATGTTCTATTAAAATCTGGTTTTAGATTCTTCATTCATCATAAAGTGTGACTGCCAACAATTTAAAACATTAATTCTTCCCACAGGTCTTGTGATTAATCTTGGACAACAAAGTTAAAAGAGTTTAAGTTATGTTGCTAAAAGAGAGGTCAAATATTTCAGAGCTATTCTTTGCTATTTGTGTAACCTTGAATAAATAATGTAATTTCTCTGGATCTCAGTTTTCTAACTTAGAAAAAATAAAGGTTAGACTATATGATCACATATTTCTAAATTCATAATATAATGAAAAGAATGATGAATGTAGGGTGAGTATAATGCAATCAGCTAAGTGGAGTCAGAGCTTTTTCTTTTCTTTTCTTTTCCCTTTCTTTTCTTTCTTCTTTCCTTCTGCCTGAGGACTTTTCCAGAAGCCCTAAAAACATACCACTTATTTACTCTAATTCTGCATATGACTGCTCTATATACTTACCCATTACATTGCAAAAATAAAATAAAAAAAAACTTCCCCAATTGATACAAAATGAGAAAGGATATCATACAAAGACATCTTTAGAGAAATTGTACTTCTACATTTTTTAGTACTTGAATATAAAGTAGCTTGTACATCTTTAAATAAGGAAGTCAAATAAATGCAATAAGATTAGCGCAGAACTAGTACTCAGTTTACTATAGAATTAAATTACAGCATTATATTGGCTATTATTGGGAAGATAACAGTATAATGTAGTGGCAAGAACCCTAGATTGAGTGTCCAACAATTCAGTTTCTAGTGAAAAATTTTTCTCTAGTTCAACGACATATCAAGTATCATTTTTTAGAAACCACAATTTTCTCATCTCTAAAATAAGAATATTAGATAAATTTAGAGCACTAACTACACTTGAGCTCTATATTTTAACTGTACAAGAATAGGATGGGAAATTTAGCTCTAGAAAACAATTTAATCAAAAAAAACTTGAGTGTTTAAGTGGATAATGTTGCATAGCAATCATACTCAATAACCACAAAAACAATGTTATTTGGAATTGCACTAATAGAAAGAGTGTTCAGAAGAATTTTGATCTCCTATTCATTCCACATTCTCAGACTCTCCTCAGGTCTGGACACACCTGGAATACTGACTGCTTTTTTTTTAAAAGAGGATTAGACAAACTGAAGTATAACTAAAGAAGAATGAAAAAGATGATGCTATATGAGACATTTTTAAAAAGATCTGGAAATTTTTGTTCTGTGGAAATCATGACTAGTATTTAGCATATTCATCCTCTTTTTGATCACAGATGAGAAAATTAATGAATTGGTCTCAGATGACTGACTACAGTATATGTCATTATTGGCCATCTTTATTGACTAGCCTTTAAAGGTCAGGTGATCACCTGCAGGGATATTTTAGAGTCAATTTATGTTTTAAGAATAGATAGACTAGATGTAATCTCAGATGACTTAGAACTTCAAACTTTGATTTTCCTGGCTCAAAATTCTATTCAGTCTCAAGAAGCATGATCCTGAATAAAGAAGATTCCATGAAATGGATTTCCTTGGGAAGCAGTAAGTTTCCCCTCACAAAAGGTCATCACTCAAAGGCTGGAAAAACATTTGTCATATTTAAGAGAGGAATTATGGGTTCATAGATATAGAGAAAGAAGGGGCCTTAAAGGCCATTAAATTCCAACCTCAATTTTTGTCAGATGAGCTAAATAAAGTCTAACTACTCTTGGTCATAAATTGTACTAGGAGATCTCTGTGGGCTCTTCTAACTCTAATTCCATAAAACTATGTGAAACAACTTTTGATATTTGAGGTTTCTTTGGGCTTCACTATCACTGATATATCGTGTGTGCGTGTGTATGTGTGGTGCATATATGTGCATGTGTATGTTTGACTGTATGTGATGCTGAAGGAAGGAGCAACTACTGTACTTTTATATATTTATAAAGATGGACAGCTTCCAATGAAATGGTTGCTAACTTATTTATTAATGTATAACATTGATTTTAGAGGGAGGGTTGACAGTGGTTTTGTGTCCTTTCATTTATTTAAAAAAAAATACACAGACAGTGCCTATTTGAATGTTTTAATTGTTGGGAGAGAAATGGATTTGCTTTTATCAGATCAATAATACTTTGACCAAGTATCAATTAAACTGACAGGATTTCCACTCTTGAATGAAGAAAGTGGTTTAATTAAATTCCATTCTGTAGCTTTCATAGCAAAGGCCAATCCATGTTCAGCACATATTTTTTTAGATGGCAACTTAGGTATTAGCCAGAAATATAAATGCATGCAAATACAGCAACTTCAAGGGGTAGGATGCAGAAGCAGATATTAAAAACAAGAGTTATTCATTTCTGCTATTACACTTGCATCAATATACTCAGGTATTCACTTTTTTGCATGTGCTGCCAAAGGAATACCTGAATAAATCCAAAGGGGCAGATGTTTTATCATCAGTACATGTTGGAAATTCTCAACACTGTGCCAATGTTCCTCACCAATGGGCCTCATCTGCAATTCTAAAACAATTCAATTGCTGAACCTACCCAATATACTCTTTAGGGTAACTCTAAACCATATCATTGAGAAAACACGAAAATCTCTCTGTGAGGTTGTCAGATTTTTTTTTTTTTAAAGCAAGAATGTTTGAATGCCATGGCATGGGGCAGGATAATTCAATTTCATCAAAGCTGCTGAAAATTATTGCACAAAATGGAGTACATAATTTATTTGTGACATTAGGAAAGAAAGGCTGTTTAAACAAACTGCCTAAAATATATTGTATATGTGTTTTCCCTACTCTTTCTGTGAGTGGCAACCCCTCTGATCATTTAGCCTGAAGCTTCAATCATTCCAATTTTCTGACATGATGTCTTTTCCAGTTTTCTTGCCCTTGAGCTGTATTGTGCACTGAGGTAAGTAATTAGAGTACCAAATAATAGGGCCACAGTTCCAGATTAAGTTTCAATATTATCATCCTGTTGCCAGTGGCTAGAGCAAGGATAACAATGATAAATCTATATTCCTCCTTGCAAAACATCTATTAAAATAAATGATTCACTAAAAATCATATTTGGCCTCTGTTCTGAAACGTGCACTTCTCTGCAGTTTCTATATAAGCTGTATGTGAGATACAGGCTCCTGGAGATTTACTTCTTTCTCATGGCTTATTGGATACTTCTCTCTTCTTATTTTCAGTTGTTGTGTTTAAGCTTATTTGGTGGTGGCAGAATGCCAATGCTATCACTGACATTAACATTCAATGGAGAGTCTCCAAAGATTAAAAGTTTAGTTTCATTGCATTAAGTTCATTAGAAAGATTCATTCATGAAAACTAACTTCATTTTGGGCCTATTTCGGTTGATAAAGTTTTTAAATGGTCACAATAATAGTGTCCTAAAAATCTAAGCCATTTCAAGATTTTATTGAGGCATAAAACCAATTTATGATAAACTACAAATAATAATGAAACTTACATGATAAAACTCCAACTTTAAAGTTAGAAAAAAAGAACAAATATGAATTCTTCAGGGAAAGCAAAATAGAATGGTTGAATTTCATCTATACAATAGAAATTGCATAGGAACATATCCCTGGACAACTTGGTTAGTATCTTCTATATAACTTCATAATTCATTAACTATTGGAAAAAGAGCTTTGAAACTTGAAAGTACTTTAGAAATTGGTTTGCAGTTGTTATTTCATATATATGTTATTTCATATATATTGAGACAATTACCTTGTAGACTGAAATCAGTGAAACTATTCAATCTGCTAGACTGAAATAGAATTCCTTTTCTCTCAGTCCTCCAAAATTCAATTTCTATAGGGAAGAAAATTTTGAGGCACCTTTCACTGATTTTCTAATTCAATGCAATGCAGAACAATGTAATTTATTAAACATTTATTAAAGGTTTAATATTTTTAAGGTATTGTGATAATACATAATATTCTAAAGATAAAATAAAAACAATTGTCCTATCCTTCAATAAGCTTAATTATACTACTTATTCTATTAGTTATTGAATGAAATACCCCTAATTTTAATTAACCTCTGAAATTTATGTTTAGATTCAATAATATATTCATTTGCATTAATGGGGTACAGTTTCTAGAGCATTCATTTGCATTATGGGGTACATAATATTTTAATGGATTTTTTTGCAGTCTGGGGAAGCTTATGAACTCAAAATGATGTTTTTTAAATATATAAAATAAAAAAGAATTATAAAGGAAACCAAATTTTAGTAAAAATAAAGATTTTTTTCCCCTTTTATGCTTATGGACATCTAGAAATCTATTTATAGATTCCCTGAGAATCTCCGAACCACAGATTAAGGACTCTTGCTCTAAATGCAAATTTGTTTTGGATCATAACATTTGCGGGTGCAAATCTTGAGAAATTAATTGAAACAGCTAAAATAGAGATAAAATTAAAAAGATAAAATAGGTTCTTTGAACCTCTTTAGAATTCTTTAATGCTACTATCACTCCTTCTCTCCCACACCTTTGATCATCCTTCCCTTCAAAACTGTACTACAACAAGGACAGCTTGCCCCACCCCTTGAAATGACCTAGGTTCCAAAATCTTTTTCCTTTATCTCATTTTTCCCTAGGCTCTACCTCCTGCCAGAGAGGAGATTTGATACAATGATTTCAGGAAAAGTTGTAATAATTGACAATGGTTTAATATTTATTTTCAGATAACATTTCTACTATAACAGTGAACTTCAATGTTTTCCTATTAAGGAGTGACTTATTGAAAATTCCTAGTATATATTGAGAATTCCTAGTAAGGCCAAGAGAAGAAATACTGTATGGCAAAGAATTTTTCTTGTTGTTCTACTATTAATAACAGATAACTGACATGTTTCCCTAATGTTTTTCATGTTATAGTAGAGTCTATAGAGAAATTTTGTACTAATGGAGCCCTCAAAACAGTAGTAGGAATCATTAAAATGCATTAGGTAATAGAATAAAGCAATCCAAGTTGTGGTATAGGAGTCCTTTCATTCAGAAATCAATTAATTAATTAACATTAAGCATCTATTATATAGTAGACACCATCTTAGGCACTGACAACATTAAGACATAAATAAAGCAGTCCCTACCCTCAAGAATTTTACAAACTCCATGATGCCTTAATTTCTCATATATTTTTATTCTTTAGTGTTTATTATCTTTCTCCAAGCAATTAGATTGCTTGCAAAATTTTTTAAAAAACAAAATTTTAAAAAAGTTTAAAAATCAAAAATAGATTATCACAGAGGTGTGATTTAATTATTTGTTGTGATAGAAATAATTTTCTTTTAGTGTTTTTTTTGCAAGGCAATGGAGTTAAGTGACTTGCCCAAGGTAACACAGCTAGGTAATTATTAAGTGTTTGAGGACAGATTTGAATTCAGGTACTCCTGATTCCAGGGCTGGTGCTCTATTCACTGTGCCACTAGCTGCCCCTAGAAATAATTTTTAATGATACCTTAGAAGTAAAAGTATTTATCCTTACTTTTATGTTTTAAAAAACAAAACACTTTAGGTTGGAAACTGAAATGGTTTTTCCCCAAATCAAGTTATAAGTATTAACCTAATGGCTATACTTTTGATTGAACCAGAATGAAACAGAACAAAAATACATATTACTATATACAAGGGGACTGTGCCAGACAGTGGGCAATAAAAGCAAAAGAAACTTGACTTCCATTAAGGGATATATGAAGTACAATAATAAGTTCATATGGGGAAGAAGAAAAACTAACTGGGAAATATCAGGAAGGGTTCTTAAAGGGAGTCATTCTTGAGCCATACCTTAAAAGGAAATAAGTTTCTTAGGGTGGGATATGGGAGAACAAGATAAGAAGCTTTGCTTTTTTAGGAATTTTGAGTCTGAGATACTGATTTCCAGGGAGAAATGTCCAATAGGGAACTGGAGATTTGTGAATGATGTGTATCCATTATTTGGGGAATTATCACAGAGATAACATTTTGAATCCATGGAAACAAATAAAATTACTGAAGGAAATAGAGGACAGTGAGTAGAGAAGACGAAGAAGAAGAAGACGAAGAAGAAGAATACGAAGAAGAAGAATACGAAGAAGAAGAATACGAAGAAGAAGAATACGAAGAAGAAGACGACGACGAAGAAGACGACGACGAAGAAGACGACGACGAAGAAGACGACGACGAAGAAGACGACGACGAAGAAGACGACGACGAAGAAGACGACGAAGAAGAAGACGACGAAGAAGAAGACGACGAAGAAGAAGACGACGAAGAAGAAGACGACGAAGACGACGACGAAGAAGAAGACGACGAAGAAGAAGAAGACGACGAAGAAGAAGACGACGAAGAAGAAGAAGACGACGAAGAAGAAGAAGACGACGAAGAAGAAGAAGACGACGAAGAAGACGAAGAAGAAGAATACGAAGAAGAAGAATACGAAGAAGACGAAAAGAGCCCTGAGTGACACTCAAGCTAAAAAATAAATATTTAGCAGAGAGTAATCAAAAGAAAAAACAGCTAATACAAAGTATAAAATACTATAGAGATATCAAAGAGAATAAGAATTCAAAAAAGTCCTTGGTAAAAATGTTTTAAGACAGTGGTGTCAAAACAATGGTTAGATTAGGATCAAGTTTCAAGGAGTTAAGATGTGTGAAGTAGGAAGAAGTAGCAAGTATAGATAACTCTTTTTTAGGAATATGACAATGAGGAGAATAATATAAAAAAAGTCAAGGAATAACTGAGTCAAATAAGCGTTATCTAATGATTGAAGAGATAGGAGTGATTTTCTTGCAGCATAAAAGGACCAATCAAATTAAAAGATTGTTGAAATTTTTTGGATGTTGCTTATCCCTCATTCTTGAAGAAGACCATGACATCAAAGAGGTGATGTTGGGACATGCACATGAATTGCATTTGAGTGTGTGTGTGTGGGGGGGTACTGTGCAGCATCACCATCCTCACTTTCTCCTTTGGAGCCATCTGGGTCCAGTGGCCAGACATGAATCAGGATGACTGGAGATTGTCCTGGATGTGAGACAATTGGGGTTATATGACTTGTCCAAGGTCTCACAGCTGGTAAATGCCAAGTATCTGGGTCAGATATGAATTCTAGTCTTCTTGACTCTTGGGTCAGTGCTCTATCCACTGGGACTCTTTAGTTGCCCATTAGATACTGAAGTATAGGGGAATAATGGGTTGGGAGTGAGCTCAGAGAGAAGTAAAAGAATGGAATCAAGAATGTTAAGTAGAGGGATTAATGTAGTCAAAAGAAGAGATACCATATTCTTTGAAGCAAAGAAAGAGAAAATGAATGAGAAATTTTAATGTTTTAACTGGGCAAAATGAAGAAGTTCATCTTTGCTTTTAGTAGTTAAATCAGAATTTTCTAATGAGAAGAAATGGATTAGTAGACAATCATGGATCTTGATGAGGGTGGGAGTAACTTTTTACAGTCAGCTTTCATTGAAAGAAATTTATTAAGCTCCTATTTGTCAGGCACTGTGCTAAGAACTGTATATGGCAAAAGAGACATAGGCCCTGCCATTAAGTTGCTTAACAAATGAGGAGAAATAGCATATACTTATCTATTTAAATATAAAATGAATAATGTAAACAGAAGAGTTAATTTTACTGGAATACATTGGCACCTGGGGGATTAAGAAAAAAATTTATCATAGAAGATGATTCTGAATAGACCCTTGAAGGAATTAGAGATTTTAAGCCTTGTAGATAAGGAGGGAGAATATATTTCAAGAACAGGAGTCAGAAAAGTAATTAGCATGTTGTTGACCCACAAAGGCAAAGAGATGGAAGATTGTGTTGTATATATCAATAAGGCCAGTTTTGCTGGATGATCGTGCACACAGATTCATGATTGAGGAAATAAAGGAAGAATAATAAGGAAATAAGGAAGCAGTAAATAAAAGAAGAGTAAAAAAATTGCTATATTTCAATGAGAATACATGTGAGATGAGATAAAATTAATTTGGAGTTCATACATAGTCATTAAAATCTGAAACAACTGAGTATGAAGAATGTTTTATTAAGCTTGAGAGGTATGCAGAATAATTGGTTGTTCTTTGTAATCTTAAATCATGACTCAAAAAAGGGAAGCAAAGCACATGATAATGTACTCTGCAAATTGTAATACTAAGGTAGTACTGAAAAGATCCTTAGGTCAAATAATATTCTCATGGTTTCTCTTCCCTATTAAATGTTGTCATTTTTCTGTTTTGGTGTGCTCATGAAGGGGACTCAACCTACTTTGTCACACTATCATGAATATTTTCTTATCTGATTCATACTGTTGTTAAGAAGGTTAATCTTTTCAATTGAATTTAAATTTATAATTAATGTAATAATGCTGTTTCTAAGGTAGTGAGTGTCTGGGAAGAAAAGCTCAATATAAATCCATCAGCAAATACAATAAAAACTAAACATAGTATATCACTGTGAATGGACAAACCCATTGATTTGGTGATTCAGAATATCCTTTTTGTTTTAAATGAGCCTAGTAAACAAAATATAGGAGTGTTATTTCCTAGAATAGCCAAGTTAAATTACTGGAGCATATTAAAACAAAACAAAACAAACATACAAACAAGGAAAAGCCTGAGGGGGTAGAGCCAAGATGGTGACAAGAAAGGATCTTGTCTTAGGCGCTCTCTCATAAAACTCATAAGCTAAGGACTCTGACTAAACTTTTGAGAGACAGAACCCACAAAGGGACCCAGTGAGGCAGTTCTCCTACTCAAGGTAACCTGGAAAAGAGCAGAAAGGTTCTGCTCCCCGGGGTTGGAGGGGCGGCCCACCAGAGTGAAAGAACTTCAGCCTCCCGGAGGCAGCCCCAGGGCACTGGAAGCCCCAGCTCACAGCAGTGGGGGAGTCTCCTGAGCTACATCCCGGGGAGCACTAGCACAAAGTGGGGGAACAGCGGGGGACCTCTGCCAGAGCGAGCACATGGAGCCCAGCCCTCAGGGCACACAGAGAGCAAATTGGCCAGCACAGCACAGATCCAGGAACAGAAGCAGGCAGAGCCAGTAAGCAGGAACCCCGAGGGCATGAGCCCATTGAACCTAGGGAGGGGAGTGAAGAGAGAGAGAGAGAGAGAGAGAGAGAGAGAGAGAGAGAGACTGCAGAGCTCTGTCCTCTGCCCCTGGAACAGGACTCTGGGGCTCTGAGCACATTCAGATCCTGATCCCAGTCTAGGCCCCCCCCACAGAACAACAGAGACCCCCCACCTCAGCCCTGTGGCAGAGGGGGCACTTATGATCATTCACGGACCAGGAGGGAGGACAGAGCCTCACACACTGAGACCCTTGTGGGAGTGTCCCAAAAGCTCAGGAAGCACCCCAAAACCAGGCCCAGGCTGGGAAAATGAGCAAGCAGAGAAAGAAGAGGAACACCATTGAGAAATATTTTTCAAATGAGTCCAAGAAAGATCAAAATACTCAGTCTGAAGATGAGGAAGCACAAACTCCTGCATCTAGAGACTCCAAGAAAAACAGAAAAAACTGACTTTGAAAATCAAATGAGGGAGTTAGAAGAAAAACTGGGAAAAGAAAGGAGAGAGATGCAGGAAAAACATGAAAATGAAGTCAGCAGCTTAGTCAAGTAAATCCAAAAAAATGCTGAAGAAAATAGCATGCTAAAAACCAGCTTAGGTCAAACGGTTAAAACAGTTCAAAAAGTTATGGAGGAGAAGAATGCTTTAAAAAGCAAAATTGGCCAGATGGAAAAAGAGATATGAAAACTCTCTGAGGAGAACAAATCCTTCAAACAAAGAGCAGAATTCAGGGAGACTGATGAATTTACCAGAAATCAGGAATCAATACTTCAAAATCAAAAAATGAAAAATTAGAAGAATATGTGAAATATCTCATTGAAAAAACAACTGATATGGAAAACAGACTTAGGAAAGATAATTTAAAAATTATTGGAATACCTGAAAGTCATGATCAGGAAAAGAGCCTTGATATCATTTTCAAAGAATTACTACAGGAAAATTGCCCTGATATTCTAGAAGCAGAGGGCAAAATAGAAATGGAGAGAATCCACCAATCCCCCTGAGAAAGAGATCCTAAAAAAACCAACCCCCAGGAATATTATAGCCAAGTTCCAGAACTCCCAAGTCAAAGAGAAAATATTACAAGCAGTCAGAAGGACATAGTTCAAATATCTTGGAGCTGTAGTCAGGATCACACAGGACTTAGCAGCAGTTACATTGGAAGCTCGGAGGGCTTGGAATATAACATACCGGAAGGCAAAAGAGCTTAGAATGCAGCTAAGAATGAACTACCCAGCAAGGCTGAATGTCCTCTTCCAGGGAAAAAGATGGACTTTCAATGAACCAGGGGAATTTCAAATGTTCCTTTTGGAATGGCCAGAGCTGAACAGAAGGTTTGATCTTCAGATACAGGACTCAGGTGAAGCATGGAGATTGGAGGAGAGGGGGGGAATATGAGGGACTTAATGAGGATGAACTGCATGTATTCCTGCATAGAAAAATGACACTGATAATACTCATATGAACCTTCTCAGTTAATAGGGCAGGTAGATGGAGCTTTTATAGTTGAGGCACAGGAGAAAGCTGAATTTGAAGATAAAATATGGTGTAAAAATGGAGTCAATAGAAAAAAAGGGAAATGTAATGGGAGAAAGAAAAAGGAAAGGGGGGAATATGCCAAGATATTTCATATAATAAGATTTTTCTTTATTACAATGAGCTACTGCAATGATATGGAAGGGGGAAGACAAGGGTGAATGAGGGAATCTTTGCTCTCATCAGAGGTGGCTAGGAGAGGAAACAGCATAAATACTCAATGGGGTATAGGCATCTGGAGTAAGAAGGATGGGGGGCAGGGGGAAGGGGTGGGGATGTGAATGAAGGAGGAGAGGATGAACCATGGTGGGAGAGTGGTCAGATATAACACATTTTCTTTTATACTTCTCTCTTTTTTTTTAAGGTTTTTGCAAGGCAAATGGGGTTAAGTGGCTTGCCCAAGGCCACACAGCTAGGTAATTATTAAGTGTCTGAGACTGGATTTGAACCCAGGTACTCCTGACTCCGGGGCCAGTGCTTTATCCACTGCGCCACCTTGCTGCCCTCTTTTTTACTTCTTGCAAGGGGCTGGGATTGGATGGCCTGTCCAGGACCATAGGGCCAGGTGGATGCTGGGACTAAGGGGTGGTATGGGGGCTCAGGGCCTCTTGGCCCCTGGACCAGGGATCTGTCTGCTGTGCCACTCAGATACCCTACAGCAGAGTCAGAGTAAAAGGAGAGAGAAAATATAGGACATGGTAGTGGAGAGATACGAAAGGAGGGAGTTGTGATCAGCAATGGTAACGGTGGAAAAATATGGAAGTAACTTTTGCAATGGACTTACCATAAAGAATGTGATCCACCCACGACAGAGTTGTTGGTGTTGGAACAAAGAATGAAGCACATTTCTGATTATTATTATTTGGGGGGGGGTGCAGGGCAAATGGGGCTGGGTGGCCTGCCTGGAGATGCATAGCAGGGTGATTGTTGGTTGTCTGAGGCCAGATTTGGACCCAGGTGCTCCTGGCTCAAGGGCCAATGCTCTGTCTGCCAGCCAGCCACCCCCACTATTATTACTAATTTATTTTATTTCGGGTCTTTTTTTTCTTTTTTCTTTTTGGTTTTTGCAGGGCAGTGGGGTTCAGGTGGCTTACATATCACACAGCTGGGTGATTGTTGGGTCTACGGGGCCAGATGTGGGCTCAGGTGCTTGTGGCTCCAGGGCTGGTGCTCATCCATTGCCCCACCTGGCCATACCTACAATTATTACTATTTTTTTTAATTTTAATTTTTTCTCTCCCCCTTACTTTATCACTCAAGCAAGCCTATATTTATGGGGGGAGGGGATATTTCGTTTACTCTTAAGAATATTTTATTAATGTAAAAAACGTTATTTGTACAAAATGAGAATATTAAAGACTGAAAAAAAAATTTTACTGATCCAGAGACATTCCTTGGCAATGCACATTTATTTCAGGTTCTTTGATATTGGTGAAAAAACATTTTTTGCTCCCTGGAAAGGTGGGGAAAGGGGAAATCATAACTCTTTATAAATGAATAATATGGAGATTTATTTTAAAATTTTTTTCTTTTCTTTTTTAAATTTAAGGCAATGGCTTTAAGTGACTTGCCCAAGGTCACACAAGTAGGCAATTATTAAGTGTCTGAGGCCACATTTGAACTCAGGTCCTCCTGACTCCAGGGCCAGTGTTCCATCCACTACACCACCTAAACATAACTGAAAATAAATAAGAGGGGCTGTGTGACCTTGGGCAAGTCACTTAGCCCCACTGCCTTGCAAAAACAAATAAAAAAATGTTCAGTTATGTTTAAAGATAACCTTCAACATTCATTTTTGTAAAGTTTTCCTCTCTTCTCTCTCCCCTACCCTAGGATGACAATTAATCAATATAGATTATACATGTATATGTACATATCTATAATAGTGAAATTTAAAAGTGCCAGTCCAACAAAAATGATCCAGCAATACCACTACTGGGCCTATATCCTGAAGAGATTTTGAAAAAGGGTAAAGACATCACTTGTAAAAAAATATTCATAGCAGCTCTGTTTGTGGTGGCAAAGAACTGGAAATCAAGTAAATGTCCTTCAATTGGGGAATGACTTAACAAACTGTGGTATAATATGTATGTTATGGAACAGTATTGTTCTATTAGAAACCAGGAGGGATGGGAATTCAGGGAAGCCTGGAGGGATTTGCATGAACTGAAGCTGAGTGAGATGAACAGAACCAGAAGAACATTTTACACCCTAACAACAACATGAGGGTGATGATTAACCTTGGTGGACTTGCTTATTCCATCAGTACAACAATCAGGGACAATTTTGCGGTATCTGCAATGGAGAAGACCATCTGTATCCAGAGAAAGAATTGTTGAGTTTGAACAAATACCAAAGACTATTACTGTTAATTTTTTTAAAAAAACATTATCTTATTATGTAATTTTGATATCTCTTATACTTTATTTTTCTTCCTTAAGGATATGATTTCTCTCTCATCACATTCAACTTAGATCAATGTACACCATGGAAACAATGTAAAGTCTAACAGTCTGCCTTCTGTGGGGAGTAGAGGGAGGGAAGCAAAAGTAGGGGGGAAATTGTAAAAACTCAAAATAAATAAAATCTTTCTTTTATTTAAAAAAAGGAAAAGCCTTAAAATTAACAACAGTGCCTAATTTACTCATCTTCCTAAATTTGGTGATTTAAACTGATTTTCACCTTTCTTATAACACATGATTAAAAAATCACACAAAATCTAAATTCAAGAGTAAGAAAAAAAATCTTGGAGTTCATCTAGTCCAACTTCCTTATTTTTCAAAAGAAGAAATTGAAGTCCAGAGAAATTTAGTAACATTCTGAGTTACACAGAGAGGGAATAGTAAAGACAAAATTCAATGTTAGCATCTTTGACTCCAACTTCACATTGCTGCTCTATTAGAACGTGTTACTCCTTCAAGTAATCCTTAAATTTCAGATAAATTTCATAATTTGGATATTAAAAAGAAACTTTTATTAGTTATGATCAATTTTACATTTCTAAAGGAATTAGGCATATAAGTCCAATTATGTCATACAAATATATAGACTTTAAATAGGTAACTAGTCTAATCTCCCACACACTGCAGAATTCCTCTCTGTAGCATAATGATTTTGATATTAGAAGCTAACTGTAAATCCAGATGACCACTCTTACTACTCATTGGTCTGATTTTGTCTTTTGGTATTAGTAGCCTTATTGATAAAATGAAGGGGTTGGACTAGTGGTTCTTAACATTTATTGTTTCATAGACCCTTATGGCAGTCTGACAAAACCTATGGATTCTTTCTTGGAATAATTTTAAATGCATATGATTACAAAGGAATTCATTTATATTGAAATAGAGTTATCAGTTTTTAAAATGTCATTAACTTCAGGTTAGAAAGCATCAGACTTGATGATTTCTAGCATGCCTCTAGAATCCTATGATTTATATAGCCTCTGCTACAACAGTCTCAGAGAGGAAACACACGGCCATTCACTCAATTTTTGGAGAACTTTCATTGTCAGATAGTTTTTTTTCATATAAAAGCTAAATATATCTTTCCCTAGCCTAAACCATGTGATCCTTATGGAGTTCTATGGAAAGCACATTAAAATGAGAATCAGAAGACATGTCTGTCATCTTAAATTAGCAACAGAATATCTATGTGAACTGAGCAAGTCACTGAATCATAGGATCATAAGGTCTTAGATTTGGAAGGGGCTCTGGGCCCCTTTTGTTCTTTTTTGGAGGGGGGGGAAGGTATCACATTGTCTTACTTAACTTTCTCATCACACTCTGTCTGGCACTCAATAGATGCTCAATATAATTTTAAATTTTACTTTAAATTTCCAAAACTAAGTACATACATGGTGGAAAACAGTAGCCTAGCTATTCAGGCAGAGATTTCATTTGGAATTTCCAGTAGAATTTAAATATAGAGCAAATCTTCAGGTTCCAATGACCAAACTATGGTTCCAAGCACCAGAAATCTGAGGGCTATTTCACTGAGATAATATCATGACTGTGCAGGAGAGAAAGTATATTCAATTGGACATAGTAACTCATGGGCAAAGTTGAAGAATAGCTTCTGTTGCTGGATAGGGCTACCTGATACTTTTATCAAATTCCTAGACTAGCCACGTAAACCTTCAGTTTTGTGTAAAAGCTATAATCATATTCTATATGTCATGTCATTTGGAAAGAGTTTTGACCTTATTTTGTACCATTCTCCCTAGAAGAACTTTATTTTTACCATTATTTTGTACAATTTGACCTTATTTTGTACCATTCTCCCTAGAAGCATCAATGACTTAATATTCAACTTTTTAGTTATTTGCATGTTTTGTTTTATATCTATAAAAACAGGTCACATTGAATAAAAATAAACCAGATATCCTAGTTAGGAATGTGTGCAATAACTATAGAATGAAAACATCACAATTGAATCAGTTTATCCTACTGGCATTTCCTTTTCTTCCTGGTTTTCTAAAAGTATTAGTTTTTTGGAGATTATAGAGTTTTAAAGAAAAATTCAATAGTACATCATGAATCAAGTCAAAGAGTCAATTTTTCTTATCACTCACCAGTTTGCCCACATTTCAGAACATATCTTGTATAAAATACATTTAAGGTTGGTGTTCTTATTGGTCTCTATCACCATCTTAATTTTCTTTCTGTATAGGACTGTCAGATAAAGGCATTGTTTAAAGAAGCAAGGGTTTTAAATTTTTTTTTTTTAGGTTTTGCAAGGCAAACGGGGTTAAGTGGCTTGCCCAAGGCCACACAGCTAGATAATGATTAAGTGTCTGAGACTGGATTTGAACCCAGGTACTCCTGACTCCAGGGCCGGTGCTTTATCCACTACGCCACCTAGCCGCCCTTTTTTTTTTTAAGTTTTTTTTTTAAATCAAAGTATGAATGTAATCCCAGTCCCAAAGTTCATTAGTATGGGATTCTCTGTTCATTTGTAGAAATTAATGCTCTTGAGGATGTATCTCTTCTCTCTGTTATCACTAACTCCAATCTGAACTCTCACTCAGGTAGTACTGATTTATATCATTGAGGAGAGTCTGTCACTTAAATAAAAGCTTTAGCAAATAAAATAAGTTGACATTCAAAAATTTTATGATTAACCCCAAATTCCATACATTAAGTTGGGTAATTCCAAACTCTCATGTAATTCAACTATGGGTAAAGGGGAGGAATGACATATAAGTAACTGAATTTCACCCATGGAAGAGTCTAGACCATTGAATAATAGAAAAACCTAAAACTCTGAAAATATGTGTTGTAAGTGTTTTTCTAAGATGAGGTAACATTTGATCAGGACATTTTAAAGAGGAAAGCACTGGGGTTCAAAGGAATTAAATAACTTGCCCACAACTACAGAATAGTAAATTTGGGTGTGGATTAGAAGAATGTTGAATCTTTCAACTGTCCTTTCTACTATAACCCACTGTCCACCTCTCCACATCATGACATGATTCTCTAGGAAAGTGGTGAAAATGAAAATGAGATTATGTTGTAATATCATATATGCCGCTTCCTTGCTATGTGACCTGGGCAAATTATCTTATTTCTTGGAGCCCGTTTCATTTGTAAAGAAAGGTCACAGGGCAGCTAGGTGACATGGGGAAGCTAGGTGGCACAGTGAACAGAGCACTGGACCTGGAGTTAGGAACCTAAGTTCAAATATGACCTTGGACACTTAATAATTATTTAGCTGCGTGGCATTGGGCAAACCATTTAACCCCATTGCCTTGCAAAAATCTAAAAAAGAAAAGAATAAAAGGAAGAAGAAAGGTCACAAGACTAGATAATTTATAAGACCTCTTACAACTCTAAATTAAAGATGCAATATGTTATAAAGGATTTATCTCCCAAAAGAGTTATTCAAAACAAACAAACAAGCAAAAACCCACAAAGGGGAACTGCTTAAGTGAGTAACTTCTTTACTGGAAATATTTGAACAGAAATTAAATGGTCATCTTTCTGAGTTTACAAGATCTGGAGTCAGGAAAATTTGGGTTTGAATTCTACCTATGAAAATTCCTCATACATATGGATTAGTCTTTTCTCCTATGGAAATCTCAGTGTATTTCATCTCTAAAATAAGGATCATAATACTGTAGTCACTCTGAAATAGTGTTATTATGAGCCTCAAATTATACACACACACACACACACACACACACACAGTCAGAAACTTTAAACTATTATATAAATAGAAGTCATTAATAACATTCAAAGACAAGAATTATATTAATAACAATTCTATTTGGTAGGCTCAGTTTTTAAATTGTTTACTGAATTCTGAAAATGTTAAAACATGAAAAGCTTCTATGAAAACATTATGCTTTTATTTGAATGTCTAGTATTATTTTTAAAAGTTAAAAGAACTATTTATTTACTTACCATCTTTTTTGTTAAAAAAAGCTTACAGACTGAACTTATAGTTATTTAGCTAAAGAAATGATTTAATAACTCAGCCACAATGTCATGTATGCCATATACATTGTATGAAACTTTGGCCAAGTAAATATTAACAACTTTACCCAGAATATTATAGGTCCTCTACTTCAATTCACAGTGCACTCCTTTTCACTTATTTGATTCTGTTTCCTAGATAATCTATGCCATGAAAACATAATTCTTCCTTGGTCAATAGAGACGATTTTTATAAGGAGAGGTGTCAGGAAGGCAAATGTAATATCATACTAGTATATGTATGATGTAGTCTGTCTCCCAGTGCAATTTTAGCAGAAAACAGGAATGACCTTACGGACAATCAGTAAGAGGGGAAAGAAACTAAGTTCACATAGGAATCATTTCTGGTAGAGAATTTTTTAAGGTTTTCTTAAATTGATAGCTATTAAAGAAGTAAAATTTAATAGGTATTGAAGAAGTTTCTTATAGACATTTAGCATTGCTATATTCCCAAAGCACAGAGTCTATTTCATTGGACATATATCCACTGGCTCCATATGATGTACTTGACATTTTTATTCAGCATTAAATTTTTTTTCACTCTAAGAATAAAGATAAAATGTAATTTCTTTAATGAAGTAACAATAGACTAGAATCATTAAAAAGAAAAAAATAGAGTTGGCAGGACCCTTAGAGTCAAACACTATCAATTTAGAAATGAAGATTCAATGCCCAAAGAGGCCTTGTGATTTACTCAAACTCACAGTCCTTGGCATTAGATTAGAAGACAAGTCTCTTGTCTCCACTATTAGTCCTCTGAACAACTGAAAGTTATAGAAACCCTGACTATGAGGATTTTTAAAAATTAAATTGACAAATTGCATCTAAGATAATTTATTTCTAGATATTTTATTTTAGTTTATGTGTAAATGTTTTTATAAAGGAACAAAGGACTGCCTTCCAAATTCTTTTCCAGTTCTATGATTATGGATAGGAAACATGATTTTCTAAGAAACAAGTTTGTAATTTTTGTACCAAGGAACCTTTTGACAGATTGGTTAAACACGTAGAATTCTTCTCAGGATAATGTTTGTCAAAATGCATGTGAAAAATAAAAAAAATAAGTCTATAAAGGAAAGAAATTACATTGAATACAGTGTAATCTTTTTTATGAACACAATTAAAGAAAACACTGAAATCTTATCCATGTATTCTTAGAACCCCCATTTTTAGGTTCTCCAGGATGATTAAAATCTGTCATTGAGAGGAGACCTTTCTAAATATATTTAACCTAAAGAGCTATAAAACTGTGCATACCCTTTGATCCACCAATACTACTACTAGGTTTGCAACCCAAAGAGATCATCAGAAAGGGTAAAAAAAATCCACATATACAAAAATATATTTATAGTAGCTGTTTTTGTAATGGCAAAGAATTGGAAATTGAAGGTATGCCAAACAGTTAGGGAATGGTTGAACAAATTGTGGCATATGAATATGATGGAGTGCTATTGTTTTGTAAGAAATCATGGGCAAGCAGATTCCAGAAAAATCTGCAAAGACTTATATAAAGTGATGCTGAGTGAAGTCAGCAGAACCAGCAGATCATTGTATACCTTAACAGAAGCATTATCAGATAATCAACTATGACAGACTTAATTCTTCTCAGCAATATACTGATCAAAGACAATTTTAAAAGACATGATAAAAAATTCCATCCACATTCAGAGAAAGAACTATGGAACCTGAATGAAGACCAAAGCATACTCTTTGAACATTTTAAAATTTGTTGTATATCATTTTTTTCTTTATCATGATTTTTCCCCTTTGTTCTGATACTTCTATTATAACATGACTAATATGGAAATATGTTTTAGCATGATTGTACATGTATAACACATCAGATTACTCACTGTCATGGAAAAGGGGATGGGAAGGGAGGAAGAAAATGTTAGAAGTCAAACTCCTATAAGAAAGACAAAGTTGAAAATTATCTTTTTGTGTAACTGGAAAAAATTAAATTAAAAAAGAATTATTTAAAGAGCAAAACAAAAGTAAGCTCTTATGTTCTGTTAAAAGTGTTCAGATATAGCATCCAAATTCTTAGAGGAGAAGGTGTAAGAGTTACAGGAAAATGTAGACAGCAAAAATCTCCTGGTGGGAGACCTCAGCCTCCCACTTCTCAGGTTTAGATAAATGTAATCATAAAATAAGCAAGAAGAAACTTAAGGAGGTAAACAGATTGTTAGAAAACCTAGAAAGATAGACTTATGGAGGAAATTGAATGGAGATAAAAAGGAATATACTTTTTTTCTGTAGTACATGGCACTTACAGAAAAAAATGGCCATAAAAAACCTAATGGTCAATTGCAGAAAGGCAGAAATAGTGAATACATCTTCCTCAGATAATAACACAATAAAAATCATATGCAATATTGGGCTATATAGACCCCAAACTAATTGGAAACTAAATAACCTCATTTTAAAGAATGAGTCGATCAAACAACAAATTATAGAAAGAATTATTTCATCCTAGATAATGAAAATAATGAAACAACATACCAAAGTCTATGGGATTTACTCAAGGAGGCTATCAGGGGATATATTATATCTTTAAATGCTTACAGAAATAAATTAGAGAAAGAGGAATTCAATGAACTAAATATGCAACTAAAAAATTAGAGAAGGAGCAAATTAAAAATTCCCAATTAAATACCACAATAGAAATTCTAAAAATTAAAGAAGAAATGAATAAAATCGAAAATAGGAAAACTATTGAACTGATAAATAAAACCAAGAGTTGGTTTTATGAAAAAAAGCAAAAAAAATTGATAAACCTTTGGTCAATTTGATTAAAATAAAGAAAGAAGAGAACTAAATTGCTGGTATCATAAATGAAAAAGGTTAACTCACCACCAATGAGGAGGGAATTAAAGTAATAATTTGAAATTATTTTTCCCAACTTTATGCCAATAAATTTGATAATATAAATGAAATGGATGAATATTTATAAAAATATAAGTTTCCCAGGCTGAATAAAGAGGAAATTAAATAACTAAACAACCCTATTTCAGAAAAAGAAGTTCAACAAGCCATTATTGAATTCCTGAGAAGATATCTCCAGGGCCAGAAGGAATGCTATCAAGTGAATGCTATCAAACATTTAAGGAACAATTGGTTCCAATTCTATATAAACTCTTTGGAAAAATGGGTGAAGACAGAACTCTGCCTAACTCTTTCTATGACACCAATATGGTGCTGATACCTAAACCAGGAAGAGTTAAAACTGAAAAAGAAAATTATAGGCCTATCTCCTGATGATGAATATAGATGGAAAAATCTTAAATAAAATCTTAGCAAAATGATTACAGCAAATTTTCACCAGGATAATACACTATGACCAAGTAGGATATATCCCAGGAATGCAGGGTTGATTCAATATTAGAAAAATTGTTAGTATAATTAATTATATCAATAACAAACCTATCAGAAATCATATGACCATATTAATAGATGCTGAAAAAACTTTTGACAAAATACAGCACCCATTCTGACTAAAAACACTAGAGTGTAGGAATAAATGTATTGCTCCTTAGAATACTAAGCACTATCTATCTGAAGCCATCAAGAAGCATTATATGCTATGGAGATAGGCTAGAGGCATTCCCAATAAGATCAGGGATGAAACAAGGATGGTTATTATCACCACTACTATTCAATATTGTATTAGAAATGTTTGCTTCAGCAATAAGAAAAGAAAAAGAAATTGAAGGAATTAGAATTGGAAAGGAAGAGACAAAATTCTCACTCTTTGCAGATGACAGGATGGTATACCTAGAGAATCCCCAAAAACCATCTAAAAAACTACTAGGAATAATTAACAACTTTAGCAAATTCATAGGATGTAAAATAAACCCTCATAAATCCTCAATATTTCTATATATGACTAGCAAGATACATCCAAAAGAGCTAGAAAGAGAAATTCCATTCAAAGTAACCTCAGACAGTATAAAATAACTGGGAGTCTATATGCCAAGGCAGACTCAAAGTTTTTCTGAAAACAATTACAAAACACTTCTCACACTAATAAAATCAGATTTAAATAACTGGGCAAACATCAACTGCTCAGCATTTAGACATAAAAAGTATTATAAACAAACTAGAAGATTGAGAGTAATTTATCTGTCTGATCGATGGAAAGAGAAGTAGTTTATGATAAAGGAAGAGATGGAGGACATCATTAAAAACAAACTAGATAATTTTGATTTCATTTAATTAAAAAGCTTTTGCACAGACAAAACCGCTGTAACCAAGATCAAAAGAAATGTAGTAAATTGGGAAACAATTTTGACAACTAGTATTTCTGACAAAGGACTAATTTCTAAAATATACAGAGAACTGAGTCAAATTTAAAAAAAAATCATTCCCCAATTGACAAATGGTCACAGGATGTGCAAAGGCAATTTACAGATGAAGAAATCAAAGTGATCCATAGTCACATGAAAAATTGCTCTAAATCATTACTTATTAGAGAAATGCAAATTAAAGCATCTCTGAGATACCACCTCACACCTCTCCAACTGGCCAATATTATCAGAAAAGACAATGATCAATATTGGAAGGAATGTGGGAAATCTGGGACACTAATACGTTATTGGTGGAGCTGTGAACTCATCCAAACTTTCTGGAGAGCATTTTGGAATTGCACCCAAAGGGCAACAAAAATGTGCATACCCTTTGATCCAACAATATCATTACTGGGTCTATACCCTGAAGAGATTATGAAAAGGGGTGAAAACATCACTTGTACAAAAATGTTCATAGCAGTACTGTTTGTGGTGGCAAACTATTGGAAATTAAGTAAATGTCCTTCAATTGGGGAATGGCTTAACAAACTGTGGTAAATGTATGTCATGGAACACTGATGGGAATTCAGGGAAGCTTGGAAGGATTTGCATGAACTGATGCTGAGTGAGATGAGCAGAACCAGAAAATCATTGTACACTCTAACAGCAACATGGGGGTGATGATCAACCTTGATGGACTTGCTCATTCCATCACTGCAACAATCAGAGATAATTTTGGGGCTATCTGTAATGGAGAATACCATCTGTATCCAGAAAAAAGAACTGTGGAGTTCGAACATAGACCAAAGACTATTACCTACAATTTAGGGAAAAAAAAACCTGTTATCTTTTTGTGTAATTTTGTTATCTCGTATACTTTATTTTTCTTCCTTAATGATATGATTTCTTTTTCATCACTTTCACCTTAGATGTATATCATGGAAATGATGTAAAGACTAAACAGACTGTCTTCTATGGGTAATGGGGGCAGGGAAGCAAGAATAGGGGGAAAATTGTAAAACTCAAAATAAATAAAATCTTTCTTAAAAAAAGTGTTCAGGGACAGCTAGGTGGTGCAGTGGATAGAGCACTGGCTCTGAAATCAGGAGTACCTGAGTCCAAATCTGGGCTCAGACACCTAATAATTACCTAGTTGTGTGGCCTTGGGCAAGCCAATTAACCCCATTGCCATGCAAAAAAAAAAAAAACCCTAAAAAGTTTTTTAAAAAAAAAAGAAAAAAGTGTTCAGAGAAAGAAAAAAACCATCCTAAAATTTTTGAACCTAAAATAAAAATAAAATTCAAACAGACATTCATTTAATTAACATTTGTTAAATTCAAGCAGATTTATTCATTTAATAAACATTTGTTAAGTATCTATTGTTTGCAAAAAAAGTGAGCTAGACTTTAGGGAGTATACAGAATTCACAGGAACACAACACCTAGCCTGATGAAATGTATGGTTAGGATCCTCAAGTAGAGGAATAGAGTATAAAACACTGAAATACCCAATATTAAATACAATTACATTTTAGAGTTGCCTTGTGAGGCTGAATCTTGGTAAAAGGAAGGTATAATAAGGGAAGGCTTTATTAAAGGGGGTAGAATTTTAGTTGGAGATTGAGGAATGGATAGGGATTAAATAAAGAGGAGAATAAAATAATTTTTTGGCATAGGAAATGAACAAAGACAGAAAAAGCAGAGCTGAGGAGCAGACAGTTCACAGATGGAATTTAGAGTTGAGGAAGAGCTACAATAGGAAGAAAGATTAGAACAGTGGCTTGGTGGAAGACTATGGAGAGCTTTGAATTCTAGGTAGAGGAATTGAAATTAACAAGTCTATATGAGAGCATTATAGGGTTCTGAGCAGAAAAGTGATTTGACTTGATCTTTGGGTAAGAAAAATTATGGTGGAATGTCAGTATGGAGAATGAATTAGAAAGGAGAAGAGATTCAAGGAAGGAGGATGTGTTAGGAAGCTAATGGGGAAAAAATTGCTGGATGATAATGAAGTTACAAATGAGGGAACAATATGGAGGTGGAGTTGACTGGATTTGGTAATTGACTAGATAAAGAAGAGTTCAAAATACCCAGAGAATATGAACATGAAAAATAAAATATAAGGTTACATTGCTCTTAGCGATAATAAAGTCAGGTGGACCTAGTTTAAGGGGATAGAAAAATATGATGAATATCATTACAAGTTCACCATATACATATGCTTTAGGAAGCTGAAATGTAGGACTTAAATTCAGAAGAGAAGTCAGGGCTAAAAACATAAATGTCGTCATCTTTAGTCTTAGTTTTTGGGAACCCAAGATTATACAGGACATGATGAGACTCTGGTCTTCATATACATATAGGTCCAAATGACTTATTGCCAAAATCCAATTACCAGCTTCTTTGTTACTATCTTCCTTGCTACCTCTGCCAAATCTGTGCCCTTTTCTCTTGCATATCTTTCCTTGATTTCTTTGATGTTATAACCCTTATGGTTCTCCTCATCTCATTGACTCTGTTTCCTTTTTTCCCCTCACATCTTCTCCTTGCTTTTTAAAATGTGTTCTCCAAATTTCTGAAACTGACCTTTTTCTATTTTATCTTCAGATTCTCATTTGAAGTTATTTTCCATTTCCATGCCTTTATTGATTTAGATGATTCCACCAGCATTCTATTCTTATATTTCCAGTTGGTTGCTGGTTACCTTTACTTTGTTTTCACAGCCACTTCAAATTCAACATATTCAGGACTGAGCTCATCATCTTTTGCTGTAACTCTGGTTTGTAACCTTGAAATTATTTTTGATTACTCTCTTTCTCATGCTCCAAATATCACATTATAAAATATTCAGACAAATCTTGTTAATTCTACCTCTTGAATATTTCTCAAATCTCTCTCTTCTTTCAGTTAATGTCCATGGCAAATACCATTGATATGTCATCATTTCTTCTAAATGAGACAATTAAAATTCACTTTCCAAACTGATCTTGTGTCTAGTCTAACCCTCTACATTCTTTATACTACTGTGATAATAATAATAAAAAATAAAGTAACCAAGGATCATTATAAACACCTCATTTTCTTTTCATAATAATTCTGAGACAGGTGCTCTTATTTTCTGTGAAACATTTGTCAATTATTCATCAATTATTTTAATTTCTTTACATTTATAGTTTATTTTCTTTATAAATCATAGTAAGTTTAAAAGTATGTATGGGATTCTAGGCATGTTGAAAGGTCGTTGGTTTTAGATAGCTTATTTGTCAGCTAACATGTTTGTTTTTATACACAGGAGCCCAGTTAATAGGCTAAATTTCTCATTTCTACTAAAAACAATTTGTAGCAATAGACCAGAATGACCTATGAGAATGAAAAGCCTCCATTCTTTGAGGGATGTTTGCCTCTCAAGGTTCCTTATTCTTATATAAGTTCCTTATTCTTGATAATGATGATTACACAGGCCAACTTCCAATGTCAATAACTACACCAATCAGAAAATATGAATCATTGTGAAAAATCAATATCATGTTCCTTGATTTGGTAGTAATGTTCCTCATTTATTGTTTATACTCTCCATTCTGATGTTACTCATTTATGTCTATAAAAATGCTCTGAATTCAGTTCAGTGTCCCTGGCTACTGTGACTTCTTGGACCCTTTCATTGACAATTACTAATAAATTATTCATGCTTGAAGTTTTTGTGTTAATTTCCCTATTCGTAGATTTTTAATCACAGCAAATCTCCATTTTTTTTCATTGAGGAAACTGAGAACAAGAGAATTTAAATGACTTATTCAGGAGTCCAGTTATTAAATGAGGGAGATTGGATTTGAACTCAGATCTTCCTTATTCCAGATTCAAAATTTTATCTCCTGAGGCACCTAACTGCCTATCCAAATCAATCCTTTATTCTAAATTATTCAGTTTCCTTATTCTCTATCAATAAAATATACACTCCCTGATCCTGATATTCAAGATTCTATTTAATTTCTTACATAATCTTTGCTCCAGCTAAATTGTTCTATCTCACATTCCCAGGCTCTTCTGTCTCTGTACCTTCCATTCATGCCATCAATGCAGTTGAGGGTGAACCCACAAACTAGGTTTTTGTTCTTCCTTAACTATTCTTGGATTATTAAAGTTCCTCTCTTGCTTCAAGGACCATATCAATGGTACTTTTTCTATAAAGTCTTTTCTGAAATCTAATCTCACGGACTTCCTTACTTATCCCCAATGAATGTGATTTTTTTTCAAACATCTCATAATATTTCCCTTTACTCATCATAAACCAACTTATATCAAAGTTATTTATTGTAAGGTCTTTTTAAATTTGGTCTCATATATTTTTATATGAAAGGTGACTAGTATACTGCACTGTAAACAAAAGATACCTAAAATATTTGATAAATGAATTAATGAATCAACAATGAATCTGTTAATGAAGTCACTCAACAAATGACCATTGGAACTGAATTCCAAAGTTATTCTTCATATTTCTACTTTCATGCTTTTCCTTGCTTGGAATTCTTTGTGCTTGGAATCACTCAATTAATTAACCAACAAGCATTAATTAAGCTCTAGCAATATTCTAGAAAACATGATAGGTATTGGAAATTCAGCAACTAAATAAAGACAAACAATTTATACCTTCAATGAGCTTATACACACAATGAGCTCAGGGAGACAATTACATATCTATATATAGTGATAAGGATTAGACCTATAATTTCATTAGAAAAGGGAAATTCCAGGTAAGGAAACTCTCTCTCTATCAATATAGGCCAATATCTTCTTGTCTATTCTTGGGTGTCTAGAGCACAAGAGTTTTTGCAGACATATAACCTATGTATCTGATGAAGAACTTGAGCTTAAATCATCCTGATTTTGAGGTCAGTTCTTTACCTACTATACTAGAGAAGGGAAAGGAACAAGCATTTATTTAGTCTTTTTTTTTTGTAGTGTGGGGCAATGGGGCTAAGTGATTTGCCCAAGGTCACATAGTAAGTGTCAAATGTCTGAGGTCCAATTTGAACTCAGGTCCTCCTGACTTCAGGGCTATTGTTCTATCCACTGAATCAGCTAGCTGCCCCTGTAAATATTATTTTAAAAGCCCTGTAAGATAGTTATGGATTCTATTTTAAACTTGAGGAAACTGAGGCAGACAGAAGCGAAGTAACTTGCCCAGAGTCAAAAGCTAAGTAAGCCTGATGGTGGATTTGAATTCACATCTTCTATATTTTAGGCCCAGTATCTGCTGAGCTACTTGCTTCCCCCTAGGCCATATTGTCTGTCTGTCTCTCTCTCTCTTTCTCTCTCTGTCACACACACACACACACACACACATATATATAGGCACATACAAAATAAATATGATTTTGTGGGAAAGCAGTGAGGGGCATAGGGAATGGCTTTTACAAAGTAGTGCTTGAGCTAAGCATTGAAAGAAAATTCTGATGGATGGATTGCATTCTCAGCATGAGGGACAAGCAATTCAAAGGCATGGGTGTGGGAGATGGGCATTACAACAACAATACGAGCAGTCTGACAGTACTTCAAGGTTTGTGGAAGAGAGAAATGTATGCTAAGGATAGAAAGACAGAGGGTGTCCAATTTTTGAAGGTCCTCAATGCTAAATATAGAAGTTTCTATTTAACTTCGAAGGGAATGAAGAATCTCACTTGATTTTATTAAGTAGGGAAGTGAGATGGTCAGTAATTTAACCTTGTAAGTTTTGTGAATGATGGATTGGAGAGAAGAGTTTGGGGTATAAGATATCAATTGCATATGGAAAAAAATACCTGATGAATTTCTATAATCCTTTAAAACCCAAACTGATCTGTTACTTCCTTGCATGAAGCCTTTTCTAATATTCATTAATTGATACTAACTCCCCCCTTCTCACATAGCACTTTATTTTGCCTCTCTATAAAACTTATATTTGACTATTATAATAATTTGTATATGTAAGAGTATAAGCTCCCCAGCACATAATACAGAATTCTTCATCAAGTAATTACGGCATAAAGAATTGAAGAATGAATGAATGAATGAACCCATTTAGGTATCAAGATTTCTCAGTTTTGGATTTGTAACATGGAATAGCCAAAAGAACACTTATCATTCAGATAATAAGAACTTATTAAGTGTTTATTATGTGTTTTTTCATGTCAGGAAACTTGAATTCAAGACCTAGTCCCAAGATTTAATAGCTATATGGCCTTAAACAAATTATTTAATCCCTCTAAGTCAAAGATATCTATAAAATTAGTCAAATGATACCTATAACAATTATAATAGTATTTCTCTAGCATTTTACTGCAAAGCACTTTACAAATATGATTCTCAGAATAGTTCTGTGAAATAAGTGTTATCATTATGCCCATTTTATTTATGAGGTAACTGAGTATGAGAGTTAATAATTGACTTGTCCTATATCACAGAGAAAGCAAATATCTTAAACAGGATTTACAATCAGACCTTTCTAACTCCAAGTCCACTAGTCTATCAACTATACCACCTAGATGCAATAGTGTGTGTGTGAGAATATATTTACATATATATTTATATACACAACAATATGACCATAAACTGAATATGTAAATAAGAATCATTGCTTTTATTATCTATATTTTTAAAGACTACTGTTGGGAAATCATTTCGTTTAACAGTGCTTTATAAATTATTAATATTGTTCCAAAATCTAAATTATGTCTATTCTCAATGAGGCAAGATTGAGACATTTCCAGATATGATATGTCCCTAATTCAAACATATTGTTGTTACACAATGGTCTTATACTCTGGTTGTATTCTGCCCTGCTTAAAGAGTAGTGTCTAGAAGAATTATGGTGGATACTTCTCCATTCCATGATGGACTCCCAACCCCCATTCTTTAGCTTCCCTAGTCTACTTTAGTACATGACAGGAGGGACTTTCTGGCTCCCTCCTCCCCTCCAACCTTTTCTTCATCACAGGTCAGTTCAGTACACAGAGGAGAGCTATTTACTGTTCACTTGCCTCTGCTAGGGAGCATGGAATGTCAGTCAAACTAGTTGTTGCTGACAGCAATTACTTTTTTTTTTTTGAAAGGACTAAAACCCTTTTTGGACAATTTCAAACATAACATGACTCTTTTTTTCTTTGAAACAATTATGCATACCTGAAGCTGAGATGACAGTGACAATCAGACAATGCACCCAATTTTACTTCTTTTAACCTCCCACAAACACAAAACACCCTGAACAACCAAACCCTCAGGAAATAGCAAAAAGAGACATGTAATTTCTTTTAGGATAGTTGATGGTTAGTCTTGAAAGTCCATTGCCTAATTCTTATCAAACAACCCAGTTGATTGTTATTCCTGGATCCTGGTTGCAGTGTGCATTTCCATGGCTACTTACATAGGTTTATATTATTTTTAAGCATTTAAATACCACACAGCTATATATGTAAAATGCTTTTAGTACCAAATGTCAGAAGGAACATGGAAAAGAGGGAAGTGTGGTATAGCAGAAAGGAGCTAGATTTGGAACCAAAGAGTCTGAGTTCGAACTCATTGTTTTGTTGTTGTCTGCTTCTTTCTATCATATATTCATATTTTTCTGATTGGTTTTTATGTATTTATATACTTAAATACCTAAAGCCTTCTTGGGACAAATAGCATGAAATCTAAAGTCAAAGGACTTTGTTTTGAATAATCACTTTGCTACTTATGATGCTCATAGTGTTGATCAAATAAATAATTAATGAATATTTAATAAGTATATACATTTACCAGATACCATGGTCAATAATTATTTACAAAGACAAAAATGAAACTGTTAAAAATTAACAGACTAACATGCAGGGAAACAAGATAGATAGATAGACAGACAGACAGACACAGAAAGATTGATATATGATGGATGGATAGATAGATAAGATAAATATACATATGTACAGACTGTACAAAGAAAATATTTGGGGGTGGAAATTAGAAGCTAGGGTATCAGAAAATAACCTTATTGGAGGCAGATCCAAGATGGTGGAATAGCAGGAAGCAATACAATAACCTGCATCTAAAACTATTTCAATCACAGATAGAAAATGCACCATACCAAAACTGAATGGAAAAAAATAGAAAGTACCATTTAATCATTTTCCTAGCCTAAGGAGACAGTGAGTCAGAGACATCTGTAAATACTAAAGGTTTTCAAGAATACAAAGAGTGAAACATTCCAGTGCACCAAGAGGTTTTTCTACTGGGACTGTTGAAGTTCCAATATCATGATGGACAAATCAAGACTCATAACATGGTACTTGCAGGGGCCAGGTTCTAGGTGACAGTTTTTCACATACTCTCTTGAATGAATCAGAGATCTAGGATAGACTAAGGAGGGGACCTGTCAGTGAATGCCTGTAATACACCTTGTGATCGAAGCATGTTTAAAAGCAAGTAGCAGTTGTGTGACTCAGAACTCAGTAGCAGAGCAGGATTTCAGTTGTAGTTTCTAAGTCTCAAGTTTGTTGAGGAAGAAGCCATACAAGAAATTCTAAGGCTCATGGAGAAATTTCAGTTCTATCACTCTAAACTAACAGAGCTTCCCAGTTGACTAAGTTCAGCAAGAGCCAAACCAAGGTGAGGAACTTACAGAGCTGAGACCAGGGGGACAGCAAATAACTTTGGGGACACTGAAAACTTACAAGTTCCTAGCTTGAGTCCTTGAGATCAATGATCAATACTACATGAAAGCTGCAATGGGACCAGTCCAGACCTTTTCTCTAGAAGTGTGGAGAGTCTGGACCTAATATCAAGTCCAAGATCAGAAGTCATCTAGAAAAATGATTAAATAAAAAAATAATCCCTCCATAAAAAGCTATTATGGTGACAGGGACTCTCAAGATATAAATGTAGGAGAAGGACTAAAACACTTTAGACACAAAATCTCAAAGAAAATCATCGCTTGAGCACAAATTCAACTTGATATTTAGCTGAAAGAAATGAAACAAGAGTTTTAAAATTTTTTTTTCAGTGAAAGTACTGAAAAAAGAAAAAGAAATGAAAGCTGTAGAAGAAAATTAGAAAGGAAATGAACAGTCAATTACCTGCTAATCATTTATCAAGAATCTACTATGTGTCAGGCATTATATTAAATGATACCAGCATAATACTTTGGTACAAAAGATTTTTTAAAAACTTTCCTAAGGAACAGATTCCCTGAAAATTAGAATGGATCAAATAGAAGCTAAGGATTTCATGATATAGCCATTTTTTAAACACTTCAATGTCAAAAGTTCAAAAGCACAAATAAAATATAAGGTTTCTCAGAGAAAAACAAAAGCAAAAACTGAAGTATGAAACCGGTCAAAAATTGAACTACCTGAATCCTGTGATAAAAATCAAATCCTAGAAATCATATTTCAAGAAATCTTGATCACCAATTATGATTCCAAAGGACTAATAACAAAACACATTACATCTTTGATTTGGGAGATGAAGCACTCAAAGCTCAGAAATTTTACATATATATGTATATATTATATATATGTACGTGTGTCTGTATTTATGTATATATGTATGCACACACACATATATGTATATGCATTTGTATATTGTGTAGATAAACACATAGATAGACAGATGGCTAGATAGGTAGATAGATGATAGGGAAGTGTTGTTTGTTCTTCATACCTGAACAAAACCATGATGTCAGGGAGGGATGCCTTGACCAGTAAGTGAATTGGCTTTAAATGAGGAAGGCTGTGCAAATTCATCAGCCTCACTCTCTTCTCAGGAATCATATGGGAAGATATAGATGAGGAAGACTGGAGATGGCTCTGGATGTACTGGGAGACTCTTTCACAGGTTTCAGTTTAATGGAAACATCCATTCAGTAATTAGTTAAGAAATATGGTGGAACTCCCTCACTTTACAAATAAGGAAATTGAAGTTTAGAGAAATAAAGTGATTTTTCAAGCATCCTAACTAGGGCTCTATCCTAACTCACACTCTCATTGGTCAGTTTGGGGAGAGCTGACTAGTTCTCCTCTTAGGATAACCTTGAGGGAATGGAGTTTTTAGTACTGTCCCTTATAAGTCCCATTGATCATCAACCTGTTTCCTCAATTAGTTTTTTTTTTTTTAGATTTTTTCAAGGCAATGGGGTTAAGTGACTTGCCCAAGGCCACAAGGCTGGGTAATTATTAAGTGTCAGAGGTCAGATTTGAACCCAGGTACTCCTGACTCCAAGGCCTTGAACCCAGGTACTCCTGACTCCAAGGCCAGTGCTCTATCCACTGCGCCACCTAGCCACCTGACTCTCAATTAGTTTTTAACAAAGGTATTTTCTAAAGTGTTATAATGCATTATATCTATCTATTTATATATAAAATGTGATTTAAATGTTGACACAAAACATTCTACCCACCATACAAGGTCCCTGGGGAGAATAAATACAAAATTGAATTACAAAGGTGACATGGAGAGAACATTCAAGTCTTAGAATTAAGAGTTTTGTTTTTCCTTTGTGGAATCTTCATAAAGTTGTACCTCTTTGCTTGGTATCAAGAATTCATATTATAGAGATTATATAGAATGCAGTCTATTAGACAGTATTGTCCTTAGTATGAAGGATTCTAGATCCTAGAAAGAGAATTGTTTAACCATGCTAACTTGGGTTAGTTTAGTTAGTTAATTGGGTATGCTCTCTATGAAAATGAAAGAAGTTCATGTCTTATAAAGAGATCACAGGTCATAAGTGTGTCTTCACATTTGAACCTTCATCATATTCATAGATTAATTATACATAAATACACATACATACAAACATACATACATATTTATGTACCTAACGAATGAAGAAATTTATTTTGTTTGATTAAACATGTTTGTTATGGAGATTCTATTATTCTTTCTTCCTTAATTGGGGATAAGGGTAGGATGCAAGGGTGACAAAATGGATTTTTGTTGATTGAAATTAATAGAAAATATAATTAAAAAATAAAGGTCCATCTACCATAAATGGTTTTGCAATAAGCTAGTGTTTCTAAGAGGTAAAGATTGTATTTTAGACTCAGGTGATAGCTTGTACAAAGGCACTGAGAGGCTTATTGCAATAATCCAAAGCACCCTCCATTCAGCTGTCAAGTCGAACTTCCTAAAGTGTAGTTCCGACCATATCATTTTCTCTATGAAATAAACTCCAGGGGCTACCTGTTACTTGTAAGATCAAATAGAAAATTCTCTATTTAACTTTAAAAATCCTCTATAACCACAATCTTTGCTACTTTTCTGGGCTTCACCCCTGAGACTACCTTTAATTTATACTTCATACAAGGTTGTTGTATATAGTTGTATAGTTGTTTTACCTCTTGTCTACTCCATTAATTTATAAGCTAATTGAGAGCAGAGTTTTCCCCTTTGCTTTTTATCTCCAGTGTTTAGCAAAGTACCTAGTGCACAGGAGGTAGATAAAGATGCTAGCTGACTTAATGAAGTTCTGAATAATATGCTTTTTTTTATAACTCAGTTTCCTTATGAGCATGTTAAAATACATACTATCTAAAAATCTCTAAATGCTTTAAATTTTTCACTCAGTTCAGTTTCTGAGAGTTTTTATTTTAAACAAGAATCAAAGGATGGAATTCCTCTGTTTTTTTTTTCTTTTTGAGAAACTTTTATAAATTCTCTCCTTCCCAGAAAAACAATTAACTGGGATCTAAAGGTTTTAGAGACGATGTGTTCTGAGAAAAAAAAAAACTTGTTTGTTCTCCTTGTATTCTTTTTTTAGGGGAAGATTTGGTTTCTTCTGACTCAAAACATTTTATTGATTTTCACCTGCAGTTTGTTGTATAAAGATTATATAAGAATTCTGTTTTGTTCTAATAGTCGTATTTTCTGTAGTCACTTTAAAGCCTACCTTCTCTATTACTATAGAAGGTAAATCCTCCCAGTCCTTCAGGTTTATAAGTTATGAGCTATCATGGATTCCCCACTATTTTCCACCCCACTCCAACTCCATATCTAAATTGTTGCCTAGGCCTTTTGATTTTATCTTTACAACATCATCATAATATGCTCCCTTCTCTCTGATACTGCCAATATCAGTACAATTCATCCTCCATTAAACCACTTGATTTTCCTAAAATATAGGTCTAATCATGTCATTTCTGAATCAATAAACTCCATTGTCTTCTTACTACCACTAGAAGCAAATATGAAATATTCTGCTTGGCATTCAAGACCATTTAAAATCTAGCCCTTCTCTTCCTTTCTCTCTCTGCATGTATCTTTAATCCAATGACACTGGCCTCCTGGTCATTCTATGCACAAGACACTGTATCTCATGATTGTCCCCCCCCCCCCCACCTCTCCCCCCATGAATGGAATATGGCTTCATCTGCTATCCTCCCTGGCTTCCTTTTAATTCTAATTAAAATTACAACTTCTACAGGGAGCTTTTGCCAATTCCTTTTAATTCAAGTGCTGCCCCTCTGCTAATTATTTCTTAGTAATCCTGTATTTATCTTGCTTAATATATATTTATATATTCATAGTCAATAATAATAATTTCTAAAAACTCTATTGTGGTAATACTCAGGCTTCTTATGGGTCACCTTGATCCCTAGTTCAAAAATTATAACCTAAGGAGACAATGTTCAAGATACAGAGACTATCCTCCCCAGGAAGAGACAGCCAGCATTTCAGATAATAATTGTTCTGAAATGATAATCTTTGTAGATCAGTTTCAGGTAGAGAGATTGTGCAAATTCCTATGGCCAAGCCACTAAAGAGTTAATTATTTTCTTTCTTCTTTGTTGCTGTAGAACAGTCCAATTTCTTTCCTGCTTCTTTGTGACCATCTTGGATGCAGTCCATTAACTATGTATTTTTGTTTGTTTGCTTTTGCAAGGTAATGGGGTTAAGTGACTTGCTCAAGGGCACAAAGCTAGGTAATTATTAAATGTCTGAGGTCGAATTTGAACTCAGATCTTCCTGACTCCAGGACCAGTGCTCTATCTACTGTGCCACCTAGCTGCCCCAACCTATAGGTTTTGAAAGTAAATTTAACCCCATGTTTTTAAGATTATTACAATATTAGGGTTCACAATATACACAAATATATACTATATTTTTACATGTATATTTCCTTCTGTGTTGTCTTCTTCAATAGAATGTAAGCTCTTCAAGAGCAAGAAGACTCTTCTTACATCATCAGTCTTTTTGCCTCTTTTTGAATCTCCAGTGTTTAACAATGTTGGGCATATAATAAGAACTTAATAAATATTTGTTGAATAATTGATTGACTGTAAAGAATGTCACATACATATCTCACACTGTTAGAGTTGAATTGAAAGCACAGTTCATTAACAAAAACAATGTACACACTCCATGGATGACATTCACCAAAACTGAACCAATAATATATCAAAGAAGAAGTACCACCCCCCAAAAAAGTCAAGCAAATTTGTTTATAGAAATGGAGGGTCTCAATGCTATCATAAACTACTGGAAGGTCATTTGTAAGGAGCATAGATTTCAGAAATGTTGAAGACTTTACATAAAATGACAGGTTGCAAAGTATATATTCCATTCTATCTAGAAAGACACAGAAAAGGGGTCAGAATTATATACCAGAGGCTCAATACTCTTCATTAACAATAAACAAATTCCTGTGCTAGACGTACAAAATTCAGAATATCTTAGCTAATTCAGCAAATAAATTAATTAGAATCATAGCATCATCAGATATAGTTATTCCCAAAAACTGTTCAGATATAAAAATCTCACAAAATTTAATATTTTAAAATTATTATGCTCTGATAAACACTTATTAGTAATAAATATGTTGAAGATAAAGCTTCCAAAATATAGGGACCTATGAGGAGAAATCAAAATGATGCGGGAATGGAAATTTTTTTTTTTAATAATTCCCATCTTCCTTTGAGTACTGAAGTTTTTCCAAAAATGATTTTGATGATTCTACAGAAGATGAGCCTGCTTTGTAATGACTTAATTCAATTATAGAAATCATTTTATCCACCTCAAAAATTGTTATTAAGCACTAAACTCTAACAATGATATCACTAAAGCAAGTTATATTAAAGGTTTTGTTTTTCTTTGAACTCAAAAGAACATAAAAATGAGGTCAAAGGACAATTGTCTGATTCTTTTTATCAGAAAAAAAGTCAGTATACTTCTTTTAAACAATGTCTCTAGGATACAGTTTTTTATGATTTTGAGGTACAAAAATGCATTTAATGTGGACCATTTTAATCCTTCTTCACACATAGGATAGCTAAAACTAGCATAGACCATTTGCTACTGACTTTTTAACATATTGGGTTATTTTTTCCTACTTATTTTATTTCTCTACTTCTTATGTTATTTTAAAAAGTATCCATTATATATTTTAATGTTTTATGGGGCTAGTAATTTTCTAAGGCAGTTTAACATAAATCAATCTCCACAATAAAGACATCAAAAGAATTTAGAATTACCTTAACCAGGAAAAAAACTTGTTCTCTTTACCAAACATAGATATATAGTAGCCCATGACTATGGTGGTTGAGAATACAAGGTTATTTGTAAAATTCTACAGTATGATAGAAGAGTATGAGAGAATTGTTTCATAAAACATCAAAAAGCAGTGGAAAGAAAAAAAGTTTATAGAAACACCTAAACATTAGCATTTAAGGCTGAAATGGAAAAAAAGACAATAAACAGACAAAAAATATAAAAAAGACACATAAGGACCTTCATGATAAACTTTTTCATCAGTAATCTTGAAGCCATCACATTTCAACTCTTAAATCATGGTCTTGAATGTGCTACATGAAGAAGTAGAAAAGAGAGTACAGAAAACAAAAATTGAAAGACAAACTAGACAATATCACAAGCATATTCAGACACTGCATGTACAACTGTATAGACATATAAATACATGAGATTGATTGTAATCTATGACTCGAATAGTCAAACAGATTTACTCCCTTCATCTTTCTCTCTCTCATTACTCTGTGCCCCTGTTTCTCTGAATATGAAAAAAGTAGAAGAGTGTTAAATCTGATGTTGGGACTCAGTTTCAAATACAAGCTCTAACATTTAACAGGTAAGTGGTCTTGTTCAAGTTTTTAACATCTCTGAACCTCAGTATTCTAATCAGCAAAATGGGAATAATTAATATTATCACTTCTAACTTCTTATATTTATTGTAAGAGAAGACTTTTTTTAAATTGAAAGTATGTATATCCTTGATCTTAGTAATCTAATTATTGTTTCTTGATATTAGATTAAAAATATAATAGTGAAGAAATTTGATTATTTTTCTATGCCTGTGTCATGAATGAATTTAAGTAAATGATTTATGCTTTTAAGGTATGAATTAGAGCTATTTCTATTGTTGATTCCATCTCTATCAGTTGATGAACACATGAAATTAAAAAGAAAATCCTGTTTCATATCCACAAAAGAAAATCCTAGTCCTATTTTCTCCACTTATTTTTTTTCCATTCATTGTGAAAGTTGATAGAGTCTTACATTAGTACTACTTGGACTTTTAAATATGATTTAAAAATTACTTATTCATTCCACACTTTTGTTTTCATTTGTAGTCAGATGACCCATAACCCTATACATATGACTGGCTTATTCTTCCAAACAACTGGAACCTCAATCTATAATGCCTCTTCATTTTTAATAATTTCATAGATATCTTTTGGCAATTCTGTCAAACAGCTGCAGTGGCCTTCAGTTTGGGCAGGACCCTCATTTGTCTGAGAAGTTGTGGTGCAAGCAAGACTCTGGAAAGCAGATGAAACTCAGAATCAATGGCATTCTTTCTCATTACCTTTAGAATTTTTAAGCTTTTATCTTTTATCCCAAAAATTCACTAAGAATTTTTCATATGTTGCTAACTACATGTGGAGATCTGGATTATTGATTGAGGAAGATACACAGATAAATAAACAATGACCTCTTACCTTAAAAAGCATGCATTGAATAGAAGAGAAAAAAAAATATTCCAATGTGGGGAGAGAGAGAGAGAGAGAGAGAGACACAAAGAAAGAAAAATACAAAATTTGACCAGGAAGCATATATATTTGTTTTCAGATAGTTGTAGAATGTAGGAATTGAAAGGGACCTTGAATGTAAACTAGTTAAAATTCCTAATTTTAAACATAGGCAAACTGAGGTAATTTTAAGTTAAGTGATATCTAAGATCACAAAACTCCTGAAAGCTATAAGAAATATTTCAATAACTTATTGATTTAACCTATTGAGATGTTTATGGCATCTAAAGTACAGGTTTACAAAGTCATAGTCATTCTGCAATTCAAACTCCATGCTAAACTCCAAGCAAACTTAAAATTTTTAATATGCTAAGTCAATGGTTATTATTTATTTATTAGAATCTTTGAGAATGAAAGATAAACATCAGTCGGAGCAGCTCACCCATTGGGGACCCAACCAATCAGTTTCAGCTGGGCAGCACAGCTCACACCTCCTTTTCCTTCCTCCTCCCTCCCTTCTTCTCCTTCTATCCACATTGGTATAATACCCTTACCTGTGCTTGCACTATCCAAAGGAATATAAATTATAATCATTGAAACCTATCTTGGGGTTTATGGGCTAGATTCTTTTTTTATGGACCACTCCTTAAACCCAAATCACTCTGGCATTCATTGACCGGCCAACAATGCATCTCAGTTACATTTGAACAATTTTGGGCTTCTGTTGGCTGAGAGTGAATGTAAATAACAATTGTTTTTGCTTTAATCAGAAACCCTGAAGGTCTTCCCCTCCCAGATTGATTTTATTTTTTTGACTAGGTAAAAGAGGCCACTCTTTGGCTCATTTTTAGCTAACATTAATCACTGAATGGATATTGCCTCAGACAAACTGAAATCTGGGAAAGATCTTAGCTCAAAAAGACCAAGACACCAGCTGTCCTAATTTATATCTTGCCACTGGACTCCCAGATGACTCCTGAAAAGACAGTGAAGCTGGTGACTTTGCAGAACTCTTCCTCACTTAAACCAAAATCATTTACAAGTCATATCTTCTTGATGTCACAGTCATCTTCAAGAATGAAGAACGAACAGCAACAATTGCAATAAAATGGAAAAGAATTTTACAATTTCATGCACTAATGGAAGTGGCAGGAATCAGCATAACTTGATTCTGCAAAGCTTTAACTTGATTGATAAGAGAAAAGCACCTTGGTTGTTACTGTATATCCTCTCCCCATATACCATGAGTCCTTTATATCTGTAGAAAAAATAATAAACTCCTTCATCTCTTTACCTCAATACTTTAAATCCTATATGTTTCTTAACCACCCTTTCCCCTTTATCTTTGCACTCAGAGGATAAAATGACCCTACTCTTTGTCAAAACTAATCCTTTTACTTTTGTCTTTGATTCCATCTCTTCTAATTCTCCAGGATACATGCATACACACACAGAGAGACACAAACACATTCTCTCTCTGTCTCTCTTTGGGTCTGGGCCTGTCTCTCCCTGTAACTAGATCCATTTCATATTCTTACATGTTTATCATTATGCTAACAAATTTTTCTTAGAGTTTTCCTCTCCCTGAATCAACCTGTTTTTCTCTTCCATATCACTGATAAGTTTCTATATTTGCCTTAGAGGGGTAGTCTGTACTTGTTGTCTCCTCAGTAATCTCTCCTCAAAATTCTTTAGCTTGGCTTTTATTCCCTCATCCCTATCAAAACTTTTCTAAGGTCTCACATGACTCTTGGTATGCCCATAGTATTTTTTCTCATTCTTCATTGTTCTTGACCTGTCTATAACCTTTGGTACTATTCATTTTTCCTGAGTCAGGTGATCTTATGGAAGTTGTGGCTTCAGTCTAAATTCTAATTCCTTAATCAACAATTTCATGGTTATTTTGCTCTTCTCTCATTTACAATGAGCAATCAAACGACTAATGCAGAGTGCCTGAATCCTTTAATAGGTCTCACTGAAATGCATGGGATATATGGGCAATACTTAATACTTATGGAACTTCCTGGAGCTTAACACAGAGAGAATGGCTGAGGTCCTTCAATTCTACTGGAAATGTAGCAGCCAATTATACACTGACTATAATCTCTCCCAAGGAATTTGGCTAATTGTCAGTGATTTGATTCAGTTACTATTAGTCATCACCACACAGCAGTAAGTGATAGAGCTAACAACAGATGTCACAGAGAGTTAATGGTTATGGCTTGCCTCTAATTTTTCGTAAGCATTTTCAGGGTTATGGTATTTTATGAATTAGTAAGGTTTTGAATTAGTGATTGACATAAAGCCTATTTTTGTCTAACTAATCACATATTCCTAGTTTTTTTTTTCAAAAAAAAAAGTGCTCTTTATAGTCATACCTCTTTGATCATTTATGGATGGTCCTAACAAAAATCTTCAATAGTATTTTAATATTTTGAACATCCTCAGTGCTTTAGAGTATTGTTACCTCAAAAGGCAGCCCACTTAATTTTGGGATGGTTGTAACTTTTAAATTTTTTTTTTAATCTAAAACTGGGAAGCCTGGTCATTATTCTACTCCTCTTATATATACTTAACATTGTTAGTCAAGAACACATTTTGGTTGAATCAATCACAACTAGTTATGAACAGGGCTGGATATTTCTTTGAATCAATGACTTTTCATTTATGTACAACAGGAAATCTATTCCAATCAACAAATACCAGCAATAGATTCAATATGGGGGTTGATAAAAGAATTAGAAGTTGAAGACAACATTTGATTTAGAGCTTGGGGTGACTGGGAGAATGATAGTACATTCTACCATATAGGAAATTAGGAAAGAGGGAGGATATAGGGGGGAAAGAAAACAAGTTTTGAACATGCTAAGTTAAAGATGTGCACAGGATATAGAGTTCGAGAAATCTAATAGGAAGTTGGACATTTGAGACTAGGTCAGCAGATGTTATTTCCCTATATAAATAAATGATAATTTCATTATGAGAGCAGTTGAAATTATTGAATGAAAAAATATTAAAGAACTCAGAATAGAGTCTTGGGGAAAACCTACAATTAGAGGGCATGTCCTAGATGAAGACGGAGCAAAGGAGATTAAGAAAGAACTGTTGGATTGTCAGTAGGAGAAAAAAAGGAGAGAACAGTTGTTCAGTCCCTTTCTGGACTCCTATTTTGAGTCCCACTTCCGAACTCCCTTAATCTTCCCCAGGCAACCCCAGAGGGAGACAAGGGAGACAAGTATTCCATCAAGTGCTCTGTTTATTCACCAAAACACCAGTGCTTAAATACCTTTCCAGTCACTAATTCACTCCCACTCCCTTGGCACTTAGTAAAATAAGACTGGTGTTCAAGGACACCAGGTGAAGATAATCTACAATGCTTCCATACACAACAGTTCCTAACAAACAGTGTCACAAAAACTTAGAGAGAAGAAATTATCAAGGAAAGCAGGGTGATTGGTAATATCAAAGACTTCAGAGGGGTCAAAAAAGGATCAGGATTCATCAAAGGTCATTATATTGTGCTATTAAAGTTATTTTAAACTTTGGAGATAGCAATTATAGTTAAATGATGAGGTTGGTAGTAAGACTGAAATTAAGAGAGTGAAAATGACCTTTTTAAATTTAAGCACAAATGAGAAATGTAAAGAGAGTGGCAAAGACACAGGAGAAAAATCTATTGGAGAATTTGGGATGGAAAGAGATATTTTGCACATCTAGGGGAGTTTTCCATGGCAAGGAGAAGGGCTACCTCTTCAGATGAAATATTCTGAAAGTAAAAATAGTGGAGGCATATAGGATGAGTGAGATGAAAAAGTGGGGAGAAGAGGAAGCTGTTTGTTAATGGACTAGATTTTTTCCCAGTCTACTATGGGCTAGAGTTATCAACTGAAGAGGGGGGATTGGGAAGTTAAGGATAGCTTGAAACAGGATAAAAAGGTTGGTAAAGTTGCTGGGTTAGTGGGATACCAATTAGGCAGGTGTAAAAGATTGCCTTACTGCACTGAGGGGCCAGTAGATATATTATGTAAATTTGTACTAGATCTAATTAGCAGTTTCATGATTTTTCCAATTTTACTTAGATGAATTTAGCAATGTATTAGGAGGTATGAATGAATAAAAATGTGAAAGTGATCCAAGACAGACTTTTCAGATTAGTGCTAGGATAAAGGGGAAGGAAAAGAATAAATTTAAGAGAAAATACTGGTATAGAATTAAACTAATTGGCTAAGGTTGAAGATGAAAAAGAGGGGAGAGTGTAGTCAATATAGAATCTAGGAAAGGAACTAAGAATTAAGGTGTAAAGAGATTAGAGGTCACATTGAAGATGAATACCAAGGTTTGGGGTGGCAAGGCATAGCGAAAGGAATGGCAACAGACTAAGGGAATTTAAGGTTCACAAACTTGAAAGTGGAACACTTCAGAGTGATGGCAAAATCAAAGGTATGACAATTTCTTTAGCTAAGGTAGAGTAGAGGAGTGGGTCATGAAAAATGAAGGACTGGGGTGGGGCAGCTAGGTGGCACAGTGGGTAGAGAGCACTGGCCCTGGAGTCAGGAGGACCTAAGTTCAAATCTACCCTCAGACACTTAATAATTACCTAGCTGTATGACCTTGGGCAAGTCACTTAACCCCATTGCCTTGAAAAAAATTAAAATAATTTTTTTTAAAAATGAGGCACTGGGAAGTAAGGATGTTTATGGAATATCATTAGACAGTCTGGGGAATAATGCTGTAAGTCCAGCACTAAGATCATTGAAAAAAGAAATGTACTAAAGTTCAGTATTCAAGAGCTAATAGAATTTTGATTGAATAGTATGACTTGATTGAAAATTTATGGAGGTTACTGAGAGATGGGAATAGAAGGAGAACCTAGAAATAGTAATGCAGAGCAAGAAGCATTCCAATATTCTTCTACCTTCAACTTGTGAGTCAGAAGGAAGGAGTAAAAATACAACCAGTGTTAGAAAGGGTGGTCAGAGAGGCTGCATCACCCAGAGAGAACCATCTTTTAGTGAGGGAAAAATGATGAAAAGAGTGGGAAAGGGTAGATATTAAAATAAAAGATAGTTTATTTCCTCCAGAGAAAATATTTCAGAGAACATAATGAAAGGGGTGATTAACTGTAGAAGGTGATATTGTAGGAGTTGAGTTTAGGGGGATGAGAATATTAGAGGGGGAGTAGGGAGTGGATAATGAGGTCTGAATAATGATTGGGGTTTCAGGATCATTTGGATGAGTGTTTGTTAATTATTGAGAAATGCATTCAGATGGGTTATTAACCTTATTAGGGGTTTAGTTTTGTGATGTATTGCTTTCATAGTGTTAATTCAAGAGAGGGAACCAGTGAAGGAAACTAATGGAATGGTATTTCTCTTTATTTCTGAAGGCAGGGCAAAGTAGAACATTGGCAGAGGGTCTAGGAAAGCATGGCATCTTTCTTTCCCTGTTAGAAAGAATATATCCCCTGCAAGCTTGACAAGGACAGCCCATGGGCAAACATTACAGCAAGTTTTTCTGATAAATGTTTCAAATAGAGGACAAAATAAAATGCATAAAAACAATTAAAGTCTATCCAGTTAATAAAAAATCAAAAGAAAGAGATGTGGAAAAATTGGGATATTAATGTACTATTAAGGGAGTTGTAAATTGGTTCAGCTACTCTGGGAACAACTTGGAATTATGCTCAAAGGGGTAGAAAATTGGTTATAACATTTGACCCAGATATAACACCACTAGGTTTATATCCCCAAAAAATCAAATAAAAAAAGGAAAGGTCATAGATAGATAGATATACATGTACATATTTTTAATATTTATGGCAGCTCTTCTTGTTCTATCAAAAAACTAGAGATTGAGGGGATAGTCATCAATTGGAAACAGTTAAACAAATTATCGTGTATGATTTTGGGGGGAATACTGTTGTGCTATAAGAAATGAGGGACAAGCTTGTTTCAGAAAAATCTGAGAAGACTTACAAGAATTGACACAAAGTGAAGTGAACAGAAGCAGGAGAACCATATACAAAGTAACAACAGTCTTCCAGCAATGACCAATTGTGAATAATTTAACTACTTTGAGCAATATAATAAAGGACTTATGAAAAATGGTATCTATCTCCAGAGAGAGATGTGATAAAACTGAAATGAAGATTAAAGCAAAATGCTTTCACTTTCTTTAGTCTTCTTGCTTTTGTTTTTGCTTTTTTTAGATAAGGCTAATATGGAAATATGTTTTACATCATATTGTATGTATAATTGATATCACATTACTTAACTTCTCAATGGTTGGAGGTGGTGGGAGGGAGAGACTTTAGAACTACAAATTTTAAAAATTAATTATTAATAATTTTTTGAAGGAAAGAAAAGAACAGTGCTGGGATTGGAATATTGGAATGATTCCTCTGTCACTCTCTGATTTCCTACTAGCAGGAAGCAGTCAGGTGAGAAGACCGGAATGAAATGGAAAAGCTGACTTAGATAAGAGAAGTTGTGGAGCTAAAATGACAATATTAGGTAATTGACTGAATATAAAAAATGAAATGCAAGTGAAAATACATTTATGACACCAAAGTTTCCACTTGTGTGACTTAAAAAAAAAAATCTGTGACCTTGCAATCCCTTTGAGCAATGTAGTTCACAATGCCCAGTGGATAATTGACATTCAGGAGAAAAACTAAGGTTTAATATATCACTCTAGTATGTTGTTCTCTCAGTTATGTACAGTTCTTTGTGATACCTTTTGGTGTCATTAGTGGTTTGCCAGCTCATTTTATAGGCAAAGAAACTAAAGCTAATATGGTCAAGAGACTTGCCAAAGGTCACATAACTAGTAATTGTCTGAAGTTGGGTTTGAGTTCAGGAACATGAGTATTTCTGACTCAAGGCTTGACATTCTATCTGCAAAGAGACAAAAATTCAACCCATGAAAGCTGATGAGAGAATACAGAAGAAAAAAAAAGGGGGGGGAAAGGTACAGGACCTCAATGTGTGTTATATGGAGAGGATGATCTAGAAAAGGACAAAACCTTAAAAAAAGAGTATCAATACTGTATGGAAGTCAAGAAGGATGAGAACTGAGGAGAAGCCATTAGACTTGGCAATTGTGAGTATTGGTAACTTGGCAGAAAACAGTTTTATTTGTGAAATTGAAAACTACATTGTATTCCTTTCAGAAGAGAGGGAGAAGTGAGAAAGTAGAAGCAATGAATGTCTCCACATACTGAAATATCTTTCTCAAGGAGTTTGATGAGATCAACTATATTTATATCCATGTTCTAGTGTATTAAAAATCATTTTGGATATTTGATTTTGACATCAATGTATTAACTTTGCCTTTGGTTAAACACATATATGCCAATATCTAAATCACTGGTTAAAAAAAAAGTATTATGCAAGCCTATACACAAAATCTGAATTTGTCCCACTAAAGACATCCTTCAAAGTAAATACATTAATGAAGCTTCTGGATTCCAAGTAAATACATTAATGAAGCTCCTGGATTCTTTGATATGGATTGATCTAACTTATATATTTTTCTTTTCCTAAAGAAGAGTATGTTTTCCTTTATCAAACACATTGTTGAAATGTGGGTAAACTATACTTACAATATTCCCCTAATCTCACAGTTTATTATTGACAGTGAAGACTTCTATAGTAGACCTATAATTCTTTTTGTTGTTGTTCTTATCTTTCTGTTTCTATTTCTTGGACAAGTCTTTTTAAAATTTTAATTCTCAGAATTCCTTGTGTAGCCATATCATTGTCTTAAACTCTCTCTCCTCTTTCATCCTTATCAATATTCTGTGCCTCACATAATTTTCTCTTTCTTTAATTTCCTGACTGTCCTTTCTCAATTATTAATTTCAATTTGCAAATGTGCTTCCATTATTTTAAAAATTTTCATATTAATTTTTATTTTACTTTTCATATAATATATAGCCTTCTATCTTAATATATTTTCAAATGTCTCTTTGCTCCTAACATTTAGCATTAGGCATTCTAAAATCCCTAAAGAGAACTTACATTGTCCTAACCATGTGCCCAAATAAATAAAGTCAAATGAAATTATAGATGAGTAAAGTAGACTGATTTCATAGAACATTTTCTTCTTCCCCTTTTCTTCTAACCCAGAAGAGCATAATGTATTCTTAATTCTTCTTTATCAAATGCTTCCTCTTTTAGCTATTAATTTTTTTCTATAATTTCCGGAAAATCATTAGTCCATAACAGGCATTAATATTTTCAACACCACACACCTAACAAATGATCAAAAGTTCAGTGCCATTCAAATGATAGAGTAGTATTAGCTCATAGCTCTTCCTGCATATTTTTCCCAGTGTCTATGCATCATAGATATAATTTCCTGCCAAATTTTCTAGTTGTTCTTTTTTTACTTCTTTTGCCAACCTCTTTAACACACTGTTTTATACTATATAATCACACTAAAGCAATATCACTATTCAAAATACTGCCTAAATCAAGGCAAACATTTCCCTTCCCCTAGGAAGCCCTATTTTTATTTTATTAAGACATTTGGGTTTCTGAATTTTTCTTTATAAAAAAATCTGTTTTTTTTTTCTGCCTTCCAGACCAATATTTGAGTTCATCTGGGGTTTACTGTGTAAGCAAAGGCAGGAACTGAATTTTTAAAAATTCCATAAAATTTCAGTTTTATCTTTATGTATTTGAAATGAATATAGTTAATATCAAAATGTTTTAAGTTTGACCTCTAGCAGAAGGCAAACTTATCATGCAAGGACAAGACTAGCTAAATTCAGGGCTGAATCTCACTAGAAGAATGACTGTAGTCTCTTTGAAACAGTATCTACTCAGTCCCTAAGGAGTTGTGATTACTATCCCTGGGTAAGTTACTTATGTGAAACAATTCAATCTTTTGAAATATAATTAAACTAAATAATGTGGCTTTATAGAATATGATTGTCTTAGATAAAGCTGTGTGTTTTTACAAATAAAAACGCATCTGAAGTCAATGTCCATGAAACATTCTGGATAAACCTCTTTTTCTATGATCAGGGTAACCTACAGTTAAGTGGTACTCCCAAGAGCTTAATTTGATTCCTTTCAAAAAAAGGATAAATCAGACAAGACACAAGAGGAAAAAAAATGTCTTAAAAACCTCTTATCTTGCTCTTCCCTTTGATGATGTTTGTCCTTCGTTCTCAAAAAAGATCATGGGGAGGTAATGGATGCCATGAGAAGCACAGTAATTGAATTTGAATGAGGGGAAGCTTTGTTGAGTCATTTTCTCCTCCAAAGCCATTAGGGTCCAGAGGTCAGATATAAATGAGGATGACTGGAGATAGCCTTGAATGTGAGGCAATCAGGGTTAAGTGACTTACCCAAGGTCACACAGCTAGAGCGTGGCAAGTGTCTGAGGCTGGATTGGAACTCCTGTCCTCCTGACTCCAAAGCAAGCTTCCCTGCTCTTTCCTTTATTCCCTTCCTCTTAGCATTTTCTCCTGTACTTTTCTGAAGTAGCAGATAATACTTACATGGAGAAACTAAGGCATTCTCTATCCTTTATTTTAATTATCTTAAATAACTAGAATACCCTCACTTTTCTCCTTTACTCAGAATCCTTCGAACCCCATGAAGAATTAGAATAGCTAATATATCCCAATAATAAAATTTTCTTGATCCCTCATACCTAAAATATTAGTAAAGTATATAAATTTTTACATACTTATCCAACTATTCTATTCACCCAGTAGAAGCAGAGAGCAGGGACTTATCAAGTGCTTTGCAATCATTTATTAAGCATTCACTAGGTTCCTGGCAGAGACAGTAGAGTGCTGGAGTCAGGAAGATCCTTTCTGTGAATTCAAGTATGGATCTTAGACATTTAATAGCTGGGTGAACCTGGGCAAGTCATTTAACCTTGTTGGCCTCAGTTCCTCCTCTCTAAAATGATATGGAGAAGGAAATGGCAAAATCACTATAGTATCATTGACAGAAACCAACCAACCAACCAAACAAAAAAAAAAACCAAACCAAAACAAACCTAACTGGTGTCATAAAGGGTCAGACAACACTAAAGAGCAAATGCCTGGCACTATGCTAAGCCCTTAGGAATATAAAGAAAGACAAAAGACTTTTTCTGCTCTCCAGCAACTCAAATTATGATGGGTGAAAAAACATGCACAAAACCATATAAAGATATGTGTGTGTGTGTGTGTGTGTGTGGATATAGATAGAGATACATGTATAGGTATGATAAATTGGAGATAATCTCTGGGAAGAGGCAATTTCAGCTGTAACTTGAAGGGAGAACAATCATCAAGAAGAAAATGGAAAAACTTCCAGGCATGGGGGTCAGCCAGTGAAAATGCAGGATTATGGAAATGCAATGTCTCATGCAATAAGCCACAAGGAGACTAGAGTTAACTGGATTCTAAAGTACTTGAAGGAGAGTAACATGTAAGAAACCTGGGAGTAGGAAGGGGCAGGTTTTGAAGTTTTTAAAAGACTAACACAGGATTCTTTATTTGATGTTTTGCTTTCTTCTTTGTATCAGAGGTGTCTGACAAGGAGTAGCTACTTCACAAATGTCTGTAGAAATCGATGGATAGGCTTTGAGCCAAGATCACTCTGTGTCACCAATCCAAAAACACCAGAAAAGCTAGTTATAAGGAGTTGTACCAGGACTTCCACTTCAAATCAGTGTTCCTGCAATACCTACACTCTTCATATTTGACAAAATAATTAACATGGAAGATCTTGGTCAGGCACTGTTTGCCTGGCCAGCCTTCTTTGTTGCCCTCCCAACAATGTTCCTGGCTATCTACCCTATAAGACCAGGCCTTAACTACAGACTCTCCATGGGACCTTCACTACCTTGGAAAATTCCTTTGTCATGTCAGACCCCTCCTCTGTTTGGCCATTTCCTACTGGTTACTTCATTTTGGGGAGAGGTCCAGAACTACCAGTCTTTCAACTATTTTTCAGAATTTTGGACTTAAATATCATGAGTGTCTTCATAATATCCCCTTCTCCTTACCCCTTTCAGCACCTTTTAGTGTATGGAGAAAGTAAACTTTCTGGCAATGACTTTATCTTTTTTTTTCCTTTTCTTGAAGGCATTGGAATTCACTCATAGGGGTACCTTCTGCCCTTGCAGCCTCTCCCTATGAATAAAATTTCCAGGAACAAGGTCACCCAACATCTTAATTCCTTTCCAGGCTTAATGCCAGACCTTTTCTCCTATGACCCTTAGTGGTGTCTGGTATCCTTTATCAGATTTTCAGTTTTTTTATATATGTTGTCTCTTCCATTAGAATGTAAGCTCCTGGGGCAGCTAGGTACCACAGTGGATAGAACACCAGCCCTGAAGTCAGGAGGACCTGAGTTCAAATCTGGCCTCAGACACTTAATTGCCTAACTGTTTGACCTTGGGCAAGTCACTTAACCCCATTGACTTTAAGTATATAAAATTAAAGAAAAAAGAAAAGAGAGAGAGAGAATGTAAGCTCCTTAAGGACAGTAAATGTTTCTTTGTACTTGCAGTTATATTCCCATTACTTAGCATAGTGGAAGCACATAGCAAGTGCTTAATAAATGGTTGTTGACTGACTAGTTTTACCCATGTCCACAGGGCTTACCACATAGTAAGCATTTTAAAATTCTGGTTGCTTTGCACTTGCCCTTGGCTTGCCTTGAGGATAGTACTATTTTGTTTGTAATATCTTAATCCATGTAGACACTTAAACATGTTTTCTTGCCTTCCATCAAGAAATTTTTTTAAGGAAAATATTGACATAATACCTTTTTGATAGCTCTTTTCCTCCTTGATTATTACTAGGAGATGAAAATTCTGAAAAAACATTCTTTTCAATAATGTTGTGGTTACAGGTGTATATCTAGTCACTGAGGATCTAGCTTTAAGATTTTATATATACAATTCATATTGCTTTTCCTTCTTACAACTGAGCAAGTTTCTATTAAAGGAAAAAAAATTAACAAAGCAGCAGTAGACCCTTGGTAGAACAACATTATTTTCAATAAATGCCTTGAAAGGTATTTTATAGATGTGAGATCCAACTCTATTCTCATAGTTTAAAGAGAAATTCTAATTTTGCAAGGAATTTTAATTATATTTGCTTCATTTCCTACTAATCTATTCAGTATAGTGTTGCTAGATTAATTGTCCTAAAGCACAGCTCTGATCACATAACTAAATCTTTTTATTTTTCTTTTTTCCTAAAACCTTCAAGGTTCTGCCTTTCCTAGTGAATAAAATCCAAATTCTTTCATTTGGCAATCAAGAGCATTTATAAATTAATCTTAATGTAACTGTTCAGGCTTATCTCTCTACAACTTTCTGCAATAATGTCAACTCTTCCATTATATATTTTTTTAACTATCCTTTCCACATCCCAATAGAGCTACTTTTTAGCTCTTCTGAAATATCATGGATCTGCAAATCAACCTCATTTTCCTTAGTAAACTGAATGTTCCTTGAGAGCAGGAATTGTTATATATGTATATATATATAGATAGATATAGATGATATAGATATAGATATATAGATAGATAGATATAGATATAGATGATATAGATATAGATATGTAGATTTATATGTGCCCAGTAGGCACTTAATAAATATCTAATTTAGGTAAGAGGACAAGAAGAAAGAAAATATGGGCATGTGGATTTGTTAAAAAAACTAATTTTACTTAAAAAATCAGAGAAACAAAACTACAGTTTTATAAAGAACCTTTGAACTATTTTTAGAGAGAAAAGCCAAATAACTTTATGTTAGTGGCAACAGCCCTGGAGTCAGGAGAAGCTGAATTCAAATTGGGATTCAGAGACTAGTTGTGTAACCCTGGGTACGTTACTTAACCCTATTTGTCTTGCAGTCCTCAACTATAAAATGGACTGGAGAAAGACATAATAAACCACTCAGGAATCTTTGCGAAGAAAACCCCAAATGGGGTCATGGAGAGTCAGACACAATTGAAATTGCTCAACAGCAACAACAACAACAACAACCACAAAAAAATTTTGAGTAGAATACCCAGGAACATGAGAAATTAACTCCATAACCAATTTGTATTTCATATAGTATACATTTTATTAAGTATACAAGCTTTAGTTTTCTATATTTCAGGGATAAAATAGGTCACTGTACATATTTCAAATTTCAATTATGCTCTAATGAATCTGTGGCTACATTAATGTGCGTATTGTCTCCACATAGTTCAAAACTAATCTACAACTTTGCATCATTTGTGATTTCAAAGAATCTCCTTGAAGGAGCTGCTCAATGTACCAATGTGCTCAATGTACTTCTTCTAGGAAGATTTTTTTCCAAATTTTTGAGATTACCTTTGAAATGACTTTTTTCATATATTAATATGATGAACCCACCTCATTTCCTGATCAATCATATACTCACATATCTTAAGTTATTTCTTGAATCTAGATTCAAAGTGGAAAGATACTAGTTTATTCAAACTCATTAATTTATCAAATTAATGATTTATCAAATCAAAATCATTAATTTATTTTCATTTGATATTTATATCCATTTTTCTATATTATTTAAAGTTATAAAATTAACTCTTCTTGCATCTTTTCATTGACTACCAAATGATCTATACATCAGAATTATTCATTCTAGAATTGTGCTTCAAATCTTTTGGAACTATACTTTTTATAATTTTGTAAATCCATTTTTTATGTAAACTTCTGAAATTTTCAAATGTTCATTTCTTGACTTTAGATATTAAAACATAAGATTCAGCCTCATTTCTATAAAGTACTAAATAAATATTAAGTTAAAGAAAAATATGCATAAAATTTCATTGTTGTGCTCAGGGATTTAAAGAAAGAAAACTTCACTTTAATCTTTCCTTATCCAGACAAAACAACAAATATGAGGTCTGCTTGTCTATAGTATAATCTATGAGGTAAGAATGGAGTTTTTTCATTTTGAATGTCTGTGGCATCTTTCAAATTTTGATATCAATATATATTCACTTACTGACATTTTCTTAATCAGTCATAATGGCATAGTAAATAGGGAACTGAACTATAAGCTAAGACTAATTCATTTTTAAGTACAGCTGCTAAAACTGTGGCTGTGCTAACCTTAACCATGTCACTTCATTTCCTCAGTCAATTGGTTAAGATTATAAATTGCAGAGAATGTACTTAACTACATTGATAGAAGAAATACTTTACCAGAAGACAAATACTCCTCACAACAGTGTTATCTCAAGTCCCTATTCTTATCCCACAGGGGAATATGCATAATAAAAGCAGAGAAATAAAGATAAAATGATTTCTAAGATTATCCAGATGCAATTCAATTTGTATTTCATATACAAAAATACCTAGACAAATAGCTCCTTTTTCCTTTTGTAATCTTTGTAATTTCATAGCTAAAAATGCATGCAGTCTTTCCAAGCAACTGAAATTATTCTTACCAAAACAGTAAGATAATTGTGAGGTTGAAGTTTTATCTCTACACTTTATTAATTTGTTTTCAAACCCAGAATTCCACCACATTAGCAACTGGCTTAATTTTAGCAAAACTAAAGAACTCTAAATATGTTCTTTAAAAAATATGTAATTAGTTTTGAAATTAACAAGAGAATACCATTTGCTCATCCATGGCCTCTCCTCCATTGGCAACATTCCTAATCAGCTGCATTATTTTATAAGTATGTCTTGACTAAAATCTAAGTTTATAAGAAAGAATATGTGTACATATAGATAGACATATTATCTGAGAATTGGACCTTTTACCTGACAAACTGGTTCAAGCTCAACGTGTTCTACAAGGAATTTAATTGATGCAATGACTTAGAAAAACCGTATTCACCTTTTTCATCTTGACAACTAACTATAACTAGGTTTGAGGCAGACAGAAGATGAAAGAAGCTAAGAAAGAATTTCTGATATAGGGATGATTGATCTCATTCACTTGCACTTGCACTATGGCTATACTTAGCTGAAGAATGCTGGATGAATTCCTACTTGGGGAATCCTGAGTCACTTAGATTCTGATTCATATACATAAATGCCAAGTCTTTCACATTAAGATGTTTCCTAGATCTTTCTTTCCAGGACCATAGCTAAAACAACATTCCCTAGATAGACAGGAGGAAGAAAACCTTCTGCTCTATTCCTCCTCCAGAGTGGTAAAGCATACTCACTCTCTCTTAAATATATTTTGTGTGGACAATTTTTCCTTGTTCTTCAGGCCTGAGAAATAATCGAACTTAGTATTTATCCAAATAAAGTATGTTTATAACTTCTTACTAGATGAAAATCATATAGGTGATAGCTACTTTGGATTAGGGCAGATGATAAGAAGGTTCTCATTTGTCACAAAACTGAGCTCAACAACATTGCATTAACTTTCATGTGAGATGTTTGACTGATTTTGTTATTTCCATTATACAGATAATGCATGAACTCTATAAAAATAGAAATAATGATGCATTATGGAACATATCTTGAATATATATATATTTTTAGTTTCATTTAGATGAATTCTAGATGAATGATCTTAATCAATGTACCAAAAAGTGGAAGCTTGGTAAAAAAGAGTTTTATTTTGTATTTTTTCTTTGCAACTAGCTAATTTTGTTTTAGATTAGATTATTTGGATTCCAGTGATTGGACTAGACAATTGCCAAATTGTTCTACTAATATAGAGAACTTATTTTTAATTGATAGATGACTGATATTTGTTTCTAAGTGGTAGGGAGATTTCCTACATTTGGGAACTAAGATAGGGAAGTACAATAAAATAATGAATAATTTTCTAATGTACTTTTTATTAGTACTTTTATTTTGCAACTCATAAAATGCTGTGTGCATCCAAGTACTGATAATAAGTAAAGTTGCTGACATTATAGAAAGGATTAAAAAGCCTCAGTGGACAATAAACTGAGGGGAACATGATTTTCAAATTTTACTGAAAATAACATCCACTAACATCCTACAGCCCAGAAAGAAAAGCCTAGGTTCTAGAAGGTTATGCCAGTGGAACCCAAACTCTGGCAAATAGAACCCAAACTCTGGCAAGATATAGGTTATAATTGTTGGATATAGTCACAGAAACAATCTTTTTATTAGTAGAGGGCAAATATTTTGAAATCTGGAGATACTCATCCCCAGTAGTCTATCAATGGATTTTTTCCAGTTATAATTAATTAGGAATATCTATGAACGTAAAGAAAAAAATGTGATTTAACTATTAAAAGGGTGCATTCACTCACACTAACTATATTACAGATAGATTTTGTTTGAGTTGAGAGTATTTTGTTTTACTTTTTAATAATAAGGGCCACCTTAAGATATTTGGAAATGGGGGGAAAGGAAGCAAACAGTGGAGAGGACAAAAATGATACTGTAATGAAAAGAAATGATAACTAATGACAAAGGGATATGTAGAAGAGGTTGGGAGGGGAATATGAAAGAATCAAGAGCATAGGTGTGCTTAGGTACCTTATCTTCATGGTCCAGAAGACAGGAAGAAAGAGTAGATGGAGATACAGAGAAAGTATATTAAGTGGAAGGAAAACGGAGGAATGCCTTCTTCATGAGGGGAGGAACTGAGGGCTCCTTCTGAGACCCAGGAGTGGGGGGGAGGTTGAAGATGAGGAATGAGAAGATTTGGTATAACAGCCATGTAAAATGTTGGTAATAAGGGAGAAACAAAAGGATTAATAAGCAGCAGAGTGAGTTCAGGTGTGTTTCCATGGTGTGTAAAAATTTTGTGGATGAAGGAACATTTTTTTCCTTTAAGACAGTGGGTGTCTCAAAAGTCTAGTGGGAGAGATTCAGAATGAAGAGTAAGGCTCAGATGGTTAAGGAAGAAAGTAAAGGAGAAAAATAGGCAACTCTGAAGCTCATTGTGGATGATGGGAATAAAGAAAATCATAGGTAGAAAGAGGGAAGGGGGTTTGGTAGAAACTTGTATTTTTTAAATAAGAAAGTATCAGTATATTAAAGATTTAAATTTATTGCTCTGTATCTTTTCTCACCTCTCCCCCCACCCCACCTCTCTTCTCTGACAGCATGAACACCCACCCACAAACATAGACATAAAGGGAATATGCTTAAATGATGATCGGCAGATTTCTTAATTAACTAAAGGCTGAGAAAAGGCCACAACTTCCTCCAAATTAAATCATGTGCAAACATTTTTTTATTGCACAGATGGGGAAGGAAGTTGAGACATCTGAGAAAAGAAAGTGACTTTTACAGTTTCCCTTCACATTCTCATCTTTCTTTCCATTTTAGTTTCTAATGAGGAAGGATATATAAGTGTCTTGACACATGGTTCAGCAGCAGAGCTGGGTCAGATCAAGAAAATCTTACTTCAGAGTGAGCTGTACATCTGAGATGGAAACTCAGTAGATTGTTGCGACTCCTGGGAAGGCATTTATTTCTCATTCCAAATGTTTGGTGGCACTTGCAGACTTTCTAGTAACTCCTTTTCTTAATCAGATTTCCATTTCAGGGAATAATCTATTAGAAACCTGTACTTCCAGGTCAATCTTCTTTTGTCAAAACCTGGAATGTCTAAACTCCTGTCACTTGGATTAATTTCAAGATACTAGGGAGAGCAATATGGAACTATGCCCAAAGAGCTATAAAACTGGTTCATACCCTTTGACCCAATTCCAATTCTAGGTCTATATCCAGAAGAAATTATAAAAAATGGGAAAAGTACTACATGTTACAAAATATTCATAGCAGCTCTTTTTTGTAGTGGCAAAGAATTGGATATCTATCAATTGGAGAGTGGGTAAGCAAATTATGGCATATGAATTTCATGGAATACTACTGCTCTATGAGAAACCATAAGGTCAGACTCTAGATAAGAATACAATGACTTACAGGATCTGATGCTGAGTGAAGTGAGTAGAAACAAGAGAACAATGTATACATCAACAACATTATGAGATGAACAACCTTGATGAAAGCAGTTCTTGGCAATCCAGAGAGCTAGGACAACTACATGTGATTCATTATGGTCTTTATTGTCTCCAACCAGAAGAAGAAAAACAAAGCAAAAAAAAAAAAACACAGAAAAGAAACCATCCTTCTGAATCTGATGAACACTTTATAAAAATTATCTCTTATGTATCTTTCCCCTTAATCCTAATTTCTCATGGCAAAAATTACTAATTTGTAAACATTTTTAACAAAATATGTATGTAAAATGCTAACCTGACTGTTCCCTGCTGAGGGGAGGGGGGATGGGAAGGGAGGGGGGGAGAGAAATTTTGTAACTTGGAAATATGCATGTACATATAGACGAAAATAAATAAATTAAAAAAAATAAGAACTAAAAAATTTTCAAGACACTGTCATGATACCTATAGAGCTATATGTTATTATAATTAATATGAAAGGTTTAGACTTTTAAGTGGAAGATCATTGGAAATTATCCACTCCAGGTGTATTATTTTTAAACTAGTAAATGATTTGCCCAATCTGCTAGTCATTAGCAGAGTCAGTACTAAAGCTCAACACCTGATAGTTTAATACTTCCCTTTCCACAATCCTCACTATTTCCAATGTAATCCTTATCACATCCAAGATCAAATACAAAATATACTATTTGGCATTTAAAGCCTTGCATAATATAATATCATCTTATGTTTATAGTTTTCTTATACCTAATTCCCCTAAATGTACTCTTTGATCCAATGACACTAACCTAGCTCTACCATAACCAAAACACTTTACCTCTTGTCTCCAGGCATTTTCTCTAGCTGTCTCCCATGCTTAGAATGCTCTTCATCCTCTGTTCCTCTTGAGCTCCCTGGCAACCTTTAAATCTCAATTAAAATTTCATGCTTCATTAGAAGCCTTCTCCCACACCTTTACTCTTCTAATTATTTCTTATTTATTTGCATATTGATTACTTTGTATATATTTGCTGCCATGTTTTCTCACCCATTAGATAATAAGCTCCCTGAGAGTAGAGGACTGCCTTTTCCCTCTTTTTCAATACCTAGCACTTGGCATAGTGTCTGGCACATAGTAGGTGTTAATAAATGTTTCTTGTTTGGTTAATAATTTTGGGAAAAAATGGAAATGTGAAGTTATGCAAATCTTAGTAACTTTTTAACTTTCATATGCTTCCATAATAATGGCAGAAAACTTCTTAAAAAATAAAAATGAAATAGAGTTTAAAGAATTCAGTGATATCATCACTGAGGCTCAAAGGAAACACTGACTTTGAAGTTAAAGATCTGGGTTTAAATCCTATGTCTATTACAACTCATAATATTACAACCAAGTGACTTGGTTAAGTCACTTCTCTCTGAGCCTCTGTTTCCTCACCTATAATTGTGGACTAGATGACCTCTAAGGTTCTTTGAAACTCAACTTGTATTACCCTCATTTTGGTATCAATTATTCACTGATATTTTCAATTCAACTATGAATTAAGAATTTATTATTTCAAAGTATCTTTAAGATTTAATATCTTTTGTAAATGCTTTGCTGTTTCCTAGGGAATCTGGCATTAACCAACATCTATTGAATTTATAATGGCCAATAATGACTACATAAGTCAAACAAACATTATATGATGTAACTTGCCCCAAAGTGACCTGTGTTAAGTGCAATAGGGGGCAATACTGTAGGAAATAATTGGTGATTGGAGTACTAAGGTACTATATCCATTGCAAGTTGAGTCCATGTCAGTACATCCTGTTCAATTATGTGATTAAGATCCCATAAAAATATAAACCCACTTCAGGAAATGCTCTCGTTCATGACCAATTAATAAGCCCTCTGGGGACTCATCCTATAGCTCACCAAGAGTTAACAGTTTTCTTAAAAAAAAAAAAGACAACTCTTTTTTTCTTTGCTGGTGCATAAATAGCTGTAGCTACCAACTAGAAATAATCACAAATAATTGCTTATAGGGTCCCTTGGTTGCTATAGTTTGCCCCATGGTGAAAGATCATGAAGCATAACTCATCATTTGTGTCTCTATTTCTATATTCTTAGTGGATATTGAATACAGTTAAGAACTCTTTCCTACTCCAGAAATTTCTCCAAGTAGGCATGTCATCTACTGCTTCTTTATCTTCTCTAAAATTGGAATGTATGATGGGGAAAATCATAATTCACTTGGAAACAAGAGCTCTGGATTCAAATTCTTTAACTTCTTCCTCTGTAAAATGGGGTTAATAATAATTTCAGTACTTATCTGACAAGGTTAATGGGAAGAAATTACATTGTAACTCTCACAACACTATAGAAATTCGAATTAAATGACTAATAATGATGTTGACTTAGGTTAGAGCATCATAGATTTAGAATTGAAATATACCTTAATCCAAGCCCCTTATTTCCCAAAGGAGCAAACTGAGACCCAGAAAGGTTACCTGATTTTTTTTACATTCACATTTCTACCACATACTAAGTGGGAGAGATGGGATTTGGATTTAGGCCCTTAGATTTCACTTCCACAGCTTTTCCCACTATACTCTACTGACTTTAGCATATGACTTAGCTATATTATGACTCTGAAATTCTATACTTCAATGATCACTCAATCCATTCATCAACAAACATTCATGAAGCTCCCCCCCCCCCCCATGCTAGGCACAAGGGAGACAAGGACATGATCCACTGACTCCATTAGAGTATACCTTTAACTCCAGGGAAGGGTTGTCTCACAAATATATGCCCCTAATTAACATCATACGACATGACAGTGTGAATAGATTATGAGAATCCGTCACAATTTAAGGAGTGGGGGAGGCAAAAAAAAGCAGCCCTTGCCTCCAAAGAGTTCAAAGTCTAATGGGAGCTTCAGTGGTAATCTATGAGTCATATTCTGAACCTTGGGTTGATATTCTTGTGCTGATATTAAATGTTCAGGTGTGGCTTATAGATGAAGACAGAAATAACCCTGGATTCAGCACTCACAGAGTGATATAATATGATGAAAGAATTCTGTCTCACATATACCTACAAGTTTACAATTCTCCAGTACTTTTTGGATGTCTTTGGAATCTAGGTTTTTTTCTGTTTGTGCCAAACTTGAAAGTCAGCTTTTTAAGGACCTGTTGACATTTTGATTTGATTCTCTCTCTCTCTCTCTCTCTCTCTCTCTCTCTCTCCATATATATGTGTGTGTGTGTGTGTGTGTGTGTGTACTATACACATAGATATATGTATCGATTCACACACACATATATGTATATACTGGAATAATCAATTTTTACTATATATATATATATATATATCCCCCTCCCCTCTCATTTTTTTTTCTCTTTTTCTTTTTTTCTTTTTGGCAAGGCAATGGGGTTAAGTGGTTTTCTCAAGGTCACATAGCTAACTAATTAGTATGTGTTTGAGGTTGAATTTGAACTCAGGTTTTCCTGATTCCAGGGCTGGTGCTCTATTCACTATGCCACATAGCTAGCCCATTGAGTGCCATTTTTTTTAGGTTTTTGCAAGGCAAATGGGGTTAAGTGGCTTGCCCAAGTCCACACAGCTAGGTAATTAATTATTAAGTGTCTGAGGCTGGATTTAGACTCAGGTACTCCTGACTCCAGGGCCGGTGCTCTATCCACTATGCCATCTAGCATCCCCTAAGTGCCATTTCTTAATAAAAGATATATTTTTAAATTAAAAAGAGGAAGAACAAAACACTTAGCATAACTGATCAATGCATTAAAAAAACTGACATTATAATGAAGTTTTCCATGTTCACTCAACATATCCCCTGTCCCATCTATTATTTTTTGTAACTACCAATTTTTACATAATGAGATGTGGTGAAACAAGGGTGGCATAATTCTCATAACTCCATACTTTGTATCTTAGATATACATTTTTGCTATTGACTTTATTACACAGAATGAGTGCATTGAACAACTGCTTTTACACCAATTCATTTTGTTTTGTAAAACAAGTGTCCTAGATATCACCTTCCTTCATGGGAGGTACTAACATTTCTATATGAAATGACTGGAGAGAAAAATTACATTTAAATGAATTCCATGCATAAATGTTTCATGGAACTAAATATGAGGATTTATGTGTATAAAAAAAGTATCTTAAGGGCACACAACTTGTTTTTGCATGCTTCATTTTGCTATCCTTAAGAATCAGAAAAATCCATGTAAATGACTCAGGATGATGGAAATTTGAGTCCAGCTCAGGATGGCAAAGCATTTCAGTATCTTTGTTAAGAAAACCCCAAATGGGATTGGACATAACTGTACAATACCACCTGAAAGAATCAGAAAGGATCATATTTGGATTTATAGATGTTTTCTGCTCCCCATCCTTTACGTCATCTTTTAAGGGAATCATATACTAAAAATCAAAATGGAATACTGTGTCACAGGAAGAGAAATTTGATGATAATCCTAAATGTTCACAGAGCTGTAAAAGAGATAGTCAACTTTTCATCATCCCTTTAAAAATATTTCAGGGTGGGGAGGGAAAAATATTTGTGCCTTCACGAAATAACTAGGGATAGGAGATAGATTTATGTTCATATATACTTGACAGAAAATCTAGACCTGAACAAATATTGGGAAGAGATGGTGATCAATGAGGTAATTAATTATAATGAGTGTCATATGCCTAGTCTTGGGCTAGTGCTTTGTTGAAGAACCCCTTCAATCCAATTTTCAACAATAAAAACCCATTTGGTTATGTATGTAAATGCATATAAATGTATATTTTTGGACCTGCTATGATCCCTACTCCTGTGAGGATAAAGGGAATAAATAGATGCTATCTTTATTATTCACTTTGAGTCTGATCTTGACCAAACTAACCTCTCTAAACCTCAGTTTCCTTATCAGCAAAATGAGGATGTTGGACTAAATGGTTTCCAGTTTTCCTTCCAGCAATGAATTGATCTTGAGATTTGACTCACAAAAGATACACACAAAGAATACAGGGTAGTGAGCAAGCAGATACTGTCAGTCATATCTTGATTTGGCAAGTTGGCAAGTTTTATCCCTCAGAAAAGAAAATTATTACTATAGAATAAAGAATTAGAACATTATTAATATAACCCAGATATAAATATTAATTTCTATATAATTTCTAGCATACCAGTTTTGTTGTTGCTCATGAAAGGAATACTCAGTTTAGAAATAACTGTCTTCTAAAACCTCCTCCCTTAAAAGAACTACAATTCTGTGTGTAGACTTTGGAAGGAGTTAATGGATGTCAATTTAAACAGTGTCTGTTTTGCTTCCAAGAGACATCAAGTGTCTCACCCTGCCTACATGGTTTTGGTTCCACCCACAATGAAAGTAGCTATCAGCAATGAACCTGTCAATTCCTTCTGTTATGTTTCAGCAGAAATCCACCCCCTTTGTGAGGATCTATTGCTTTGCAAGATTTTCTTGCCATTATTACTAAGTGCTAAGACAGTGTCATTAGTCATAAAAAAATACTAAAGCTGGGTTTTTAGTTTCAGGGTTTTTTTTATTGCTTTTAAAACACTTAAAAAGACAAGAGACTAGGATGTGGAGTAAATATACAGGAGGCTGAAGTAAAACAATGAGAAACCCCTTTCCCCTGCCCTAGGACCCTATTTGAGCAACTGAAGCAGAAGTAGAAATGTGGTATATGGATCTTTTTACACAAAACAACACATCATTTATGTAGCAATTTTTATTTTCTGAGTCCCTGATAAGTAGAAACTGAATGAATTAGACAGTATTCAGATGCAAAGTTGGAGGACCAGGATGTATATTCAAGTTCTACTACATTACTGTGAACCTGATAACTTATCTGGGACTCTGTAAAATGAGAGAGGCCCTTCTACTGCTAATCTTATCCACTGAAAGGAAGGTCACTAAAGAAAGCCTAAGCAGACAAATAGACCTTGTAAAGTTTTCACTCAGATCTTATTTACTCTTATCTTACACGGGATCCCAGAATAATACATTATCTGACTTCTCAGATGACACCATTTTAGAAATGAGAGTGGAGGAAAGGACTACAATACAGACAAGCAAGAAATAAAATGATTACTGTCTTCCTGACACTAAAGATGTGACAAAGAAACTATTTTTCAAAGGACAAAAGAGCTCAAAAAACATAACATATAGAAACTATTTACTATAGGGACAAACATCAGTGAAAACCTCAACAATTTCTTAGTTCATCTTTATCTTCATTTTACATTAATGATATTTACATTCTGAAACAAGCATTTAAAACATTTAAAATTATATTTGATATGGAAAAGTGTTTAAATTATTATTGTAAAAATCACAAACAGTATAGTGCTTTAAAATTTAAAAGGTACTTTAAATAAACTATCTTGTTTTTGTCATGCTATTAAAAAGGTCATGTATAATTATCTGGAAAATTCAACTACTTACCAGTATGCTAACATATATACCTCAAATGTTTTGACACATGCTCACAAGTTAGATCAAAGATTCAGTTTCAGAATGGACCATAGAGATGATCAAATCATATAATCACAGATCTAGAGCAGTCAGGAATCTCAGATGTCATCTACAATGGTTTAACCCCTTCATTATATACATGGAACATAGATATTTGGGAAGGTAATTTGTCTGAGTTTATAAGAGTACTAAATGACAGAGCTGGGATGTAGAACAAGATACAAGATAAACAAATCAAGTCCTCTTTTTACCAGTACCTCTCATCAATGAAAATTACAAATGTATCAAAAAAAAAGGTTAGCACTCACCTCTCAGTTGGTTCTTTCTCTAGCAAATTGAGATAGTATGATACCAAATTTTACTCATACATAAATTTTCTACAAGTTTTGGTTTTGGTAAAATTCTTCTTAAGGAATAACAATTAAATAAAGAAGGATCTATTCTCTCCCTCCCATTATTATCATATCTCTTAAGTCCTTGTTATTAAGGATATCTTTCCTGAAACATTTCCTTCAAATCAAATCAAAACAACATTAGAAAAATTAGTAGAGCATAGTAGATAGAAATCAGAAAATTCATCTGACTTGAAGAAATATCTGGTTATATGTTACTTAACCTTTTAGTCAAGTAGCCAGATTGGTGGAAGCTTTTTTTGGTCAGTCATTTTTCAGACATGTACAACTTTATGACCCCATTTTGGGTTATTCTAAACAAAGATACTATGGTGATTTGCTATTTTCTTCTCCAGTTCATTTTATAGATGAAGAGCTGAGACAACAGGGTTAAGTGACTTGCCTAGGGTCACACAGCTAGTGTCTGATGCCATATTTGAACTCACAAAGATGAATCTTCCTGATTCCAAGACCAGTGCTCTATCTGCTTCACCATCTAGCTGCCATGTTAGTAGTAATAGTCAGATGTAGTAGTAGTAGTAGTAGTAGTAATAGTGGTACTAATATTTGTAGAAATCATAGTAGCTCAGTAGTAGTGGTGGTGGTGATAGCAGTGGTAGTAAAAGAAAAAAGAAGATATTTCTAACACTTATTATTGCATTTAAGTTTTGTAAGGTGCTTTATAATAATTCATTTTATCCTCTCAGCAACCCTTGGAGATAAATGTAATTATCTCATTTCACAGAAAAGAAAACTGAGCAGAGGTTAAATGATTTGCTCGGGGTCTCATAGCTAGTATCTACTTAAGGCATGATTTGTTCTGCATGGGAAACAGGAATTTTGGCATTGAGAGCTTTCTGTGCCAATGAAATCACAGATCACCTTCTCATCCCTTAATCAATATACTTTATCACTTTCTATAGATAATTTCATTTCCATTTCAGTTTTGGATATCCATCTTTCTTAGCTATTTAAAATGAAATATACATATATATGTATATACAAATATATAATTTATCCATATAATTTATGAACACATGCAGCATGGAATTGTGCATGTTTAACCTAGAGTCAAGAAGACCTGGGTTCAAATCCTTCTGATCTATTCCTGGTTGAGCCTCCTAACCTTGTTATACTTCAGATACTTTCCTTGAACTTATCTACTAAGTCATCTATGGGTTCCAATATGTTCTGGTAGAATAGATTTTCATAAAAACTCATGAAGTCACAGATGTTTCTCATATTCATGTAGTTTTTTAACAGTTCCTGAGACCAGTGATTTACTGACAATGTATTAGATTGGGAAACACATAACATGTATTTTGAGAAAGTGTCTGCTCATTCTTTTGGAAACTTCATTTTAGTTCAATTACTATCAGTGTAACATTTTCCTTACTCATAGTTACTTCATGAGGGAGAAAGGAACAGGATGTTAGAAGGTGATTTTGTTGGTATAAGGTACTTCCATTGAAGAACTGCCCCTACCAATGCAGGTAAACATCAGCTCCCTTAACTCTCTTAAGAGAGTTGCCTTAGAGTAATGAGCAATCATATGACTAGCTCAAAGTACTATAAAATATTGTTAGTATTTTTACTATCAGAAATATTAGGGGCAGCTAGGTTGCATAGTGGATAGAGCACTGGCCCTGGAGTCAGGAGTACCTGGGTTCAAATGCAGCCTCAGACACTTAATAATTACCTAGCTGTGTGGCCTTGGGCAAGCCACTTAACCCTGTTTGCCTTGCCAAAAAACCTAAAAAAAAATGTTTAAAAAAAAAGAAATTTTATATGACTTTTATCAGCTAGCTGGATTTTCAATCTACTATGTCAAGCTTCTTCCCAATGCCTAAAATCATTTACTTTAAAAACTAAAGTATTTATGATTAAATCAGTGTGCTAATTCTTTGAGTCACAAAATAGTCAGTAATATCTCTGAGCATTAATAAATAGTTTTATGGGTAACTTGGCAGAGTACCTTGGAAGTTTACTTTCCAGAGGGGTACATATTGATAATGAGGTTGACACAAGCATTGCCAGAGCTAGTTCAGTAGTTGAGAGGTTCTAAAACAAAGTGTAGAAGAAAAGAGGTATTAAACTGACTCCCAAACAATGATGTTGTACTGACATCATTGCTGTATATCTGTGAAATCTGGACAGTCTACCGGAGCCATGCCAGGAAACATTTTGAGACATTTCTTTTAGTTTAGTTTTTTTCTGCAAGGCAATGGAGTTAAGTGGCTTGCCCAAGGCCACACAGCTAGGTAATTATTAAGTATCTGAGGCTGCATTTGAACCCAGGTACTCCTGACTCCAGGGCCAGTGCTCTATCCACTGCGCCACCTAGCTGCCCCCTCCAGGAAACATTTTGAATCATTTCCCTTTAAATATTCTTAGAGAGATTCTGAAGATCAGCTGTCAGGTTAAAACACTGTGGTCCTTTCTCAAACTAAACTGATAAGTATTCAAATGGGCTCACTACACTGTTCAAATGCCAAATGTCTGCTTGCCAAAAAAAAGGTTTTGGAATTGATTGGGTGGCAATGGAAATCATTGACCCTGGACTGCCCAGCATGGTGTGTTTGTTCTTCAGAGAGGGTGTTGCATGAGCAAGGGCAGAATGGATGCAGCTCAAAGGAATCGTGAGATTCATAAGTTTTGAGTACCTACCCCAGCTACGTATGCCTCTAACATAGTTATATTGTTTTGGTCTTCTTCAATAACAAGGTTACAAGAAGCAACCAACTAACCCACCCTGTTGAAAACATCATCATTGTGTGTTCATTCTTTTGGTGATGACCCAGTCCAAATTTAGCTAAGTCGGTGGAAACCTACTAGACCTTGCTTTTGGTTGGGATAATATTCCATATCCCATAGTCACCTCCATTCTAAAGTAAGCAATTGGAGAAGTTTAGTTGAGAATTCCATTTTGGGGAGAAAGGAGCAATGGGCTAATAAAAACAAATGAATCTTTTAGAGAAAATATATTGGTTAAGAAAATAAGATATAGGATATAATTGAAATAGGCCTCTCAAAAGCTGACCTTGAGTTGAGAAAAGCAGCTGTGTCATAGGAATCTGATAACCTATGAGTTTGCAGACTCAAGATAACTCTTCTATAGTAATTTATAAAACTATAGTACAAGATAGTCACATGACCTGAAATAAATCAAGATGAACTATAAGAAGAAATGGGAGAAGAAACCCTTATCTCTTAGCTACATAAGTGACAGAAATGTCACAGACTGATGGAGGACAAAACTTTATCCTTCAAAGGAGAGGGCAATCAGAGAACAACAACTATAGTTTCAGATACACTGATATCAGCTCAGCATTGACTACAGAATGCCTTGCCTTTTAAGTCATTTTTACTTATGTTTTTCAAATTAATAACTCAGTCAGATCCCAAACCATTCACTGTTCTTATGGAATAATGAGAAATTTGATCCCAAATTTATATTATTAAAATATGAAACTCTTAAACTCCTACAATCTCCATCTCACTACATATGCATATTTAACTTTTCAGATAGTCATTTTCTTCTTCTATTTATATATTTGTTTAACATTTGCTGAGTTGCTGGCACTAATTTGATTTATTTTTAGCATCTTTTATGTATTCATTAACTAATTTATTCATTCTGCTAATTATTGAGTGCTTATACTGTGCAGGATTAGATACTGGAAGATACAGAAAGTTTAGATAAGATATGGCCCTTGGCCATCATCGAACTTATGATCAAAGATACATATTAAAAACAGCAAAAATACCAAGTACTTTGGGATAAGTATATTAGAGATGCACAAAACAAAGTACCATGTGAGATCCAAGTCATCACTAACTAGGGAATAAAGGAAGACTCCCGAAGAAGAGGTTTCTAACGTTATCTTTAAAGTATGAATAGGACAGAAAAACTATTTGGCCATAGGAATGTTGCTGTTTTATATACTATGTAATAAAAAGTCATACCTAAAAATGATAAACATTTTTGAGGTTTAATAGAAAAAAGATGCTTCCTGTTAACACTAATTAAATATTTCTCAGAAATTTCAATATAGAAAAGGACTTAAAATTTCCTTATTTTGGGTACCCATTTTTCATTTCTCTATAAGCTGGTTAAATCTCAATGATAGATAAATATGAATAGACAACAAAGGGAGTTAGAAAAATAATTGTTTATAAAACAATTGATTATTTTGCAGACTAACCTTATTTCTAGCAGGATTCTATACACACTTCTCTACATCAGAGCTGAAGTTTGGGTTATTAGTTTAACTACACTGAGGGGATTGACTCAGATGAAGTAGAACATAGGAGACTGGACCTCAGTTTTGAGACAGAGACTCAGTACCTACATGCTACTCCTATAAACTAAGATTTTAGCTATCAGTGACTAACTTAGGCATTTTTAACCTAGGAGTCTTGAACTTTATTATTTTTATTTTGAGAGCCATATTTCAATATAATTGGCTTCCTTTTAAATTTTATCTAATTTATTTTATGCCTTTAAAAATATGTCTCTGAGAAGACCTATGATTAGTAGGACCAGACTCCGAATACCATTTTCAAAAGGAAAAATGATAAAGTAGTTAAACCACTGGTATCGATTTATAGACAAAAATCTTCACTTTCTCATAATCCTAAAGGACAGAAAACATAAATATGGGATTTCAATTTCTGTGTAAATTTTTTCTATATTTTCTATTATTAATAAAATATTGCAAAGATATTAAAATATGGTCAGATTTTAAGATATTAGAACTTGATAACCATAACAGCAACTGGCTTATATTTGCAGTGTGGATAAAAAGAGGCTATGAGATGATAATTTAGAGAGAATTCTGTCTCTAAAAGAAAAAAAAAGAAACAAATTTTCAATTCAACAGACATTTCAACAGTTACCTTAAGCAAAGCAGTGACAGAAGAGTCATGCAATCCCTGCCCACTTGAGCTTATAATTATATAAGTTAATTGTTACTAAAAAGACTTTTATGTTGCTATTCATTAATTGTCTTATAGAGATTTCGGAAAGTATGATATATTGGCTCATAAAATAGCTCAAATTTCCCTGTTTATAAAATGATTCTGATAGTAATATATTCCTCAGAGCTACTGACCATACTGCATTTGTGATCATAAAAGCCCATCTTTCTTAAAGTTACATCCACCATTGGAAAGAATGGACAATAATGATATAATAAAAGTAGTATACTCTATTTGAAAGGATACTGGTGTTTAGACTTGAGATCTAGAGTCAAGTTTTGTCTCTGACTCTTATTATCTTGTGATTATAGAAACATCTCCAAACCTCAGTTTCTTTAATTGTAAAATGTGGATAACATTACACCACCTATTTCATAGGGTTTTTGGGAAAAAAAGGTATTTTATTGTTCTCCTAGTGCTAAATAAAATTATTAGTTTTTCTTCATTATGACCATCAATAATATCAAAAATTAGAAGTCACATTGTTATAATATCTTTAATGGATCCTTTGATAATTTTACATGATAATTTTATTGTGGGTCTATCTATTCATGAGTACAGATTACATCCTTTTATTCCTTGTCATCCTATGTTACTCTTGTAACTCACTCTCATTTTCTTTTACAAAGGACATCTACCCATTTACTTCTTACAAAAAGAAATATAATAATAATTCATTTTTTCCTCTAGTTCAGCATGGGGAGCAAGTAAGGGAGATAGTTCAGAACTCAAAATGTAACAAGAATAAAGTAAAGAATTAAAAAAAATGTTTTCCATAAAATTTAGAAGAAAAAAGGAACTCACCCCACATACCTAAATAAAAAAGCTAAGTTATAATAATTTCTGCTATGAAACAAGGGTATATTTTAAAATAATGATCCATAAAAACACATATGAGCTTTATATATATTGCTTCAGTTGGGTCTCCCAACCATCTGATGGATAGTTTTATAGGTTGTGTTTATTTGCATTTTTGTGTTTATTTGCATTTTCTAGGTGAAGAATTTGAAACTCAAAGGTTGCAACTTACTCCTGGTCACAATATGTTAGAGCGATCTTATTGGAATCAATATTTATCACAACTCCAATTGAAGTGTGCTTTTGACCTTATTATACTACCTATTAATACTAAAATCAGCAACAAACAAATATATCAACATTCAAAATGCAAACAATGAATTAACACAGAACTTAAAAAAATCTTTGTTATGCTTAAAAGGCAAAAAATTCTCAAAATAATTAAACAACTAGTTCTAGAGAAGTAAAATTTTCAGACTATGTCTTCAATATTTGGCTGATTATCTCCCTACTTATCTTGAATTAATTAAGCATCAGTCAACAAATATTTATTAAGGACCTACTACTAGCCAGAAATGAATTCATTGGTTTTAAATTTATATAAAAAAGGAATGAATTATGCTCTGCTTACTCATTTAATTCTTTGGTTTATAGGGATTTATCTTCTATCAAGCTATGTTTAATCAGTTTATTCCTTTTTAAGGATCTTCTCCTTACCATTGTATAATGTATGTTTAAGTCCCAGATAGCAGGCCTATTTGTAGACAGGCTAAAGCATGACAATCACAAAGTTATCAGGAAACAAATTAGCAGAGTGTTAAGGTGGAAATAAGAAAGGAGATTCAGAATTTAAATATAGTAACAAGACAGTTATAATTATCCACATTTCATATTAATTTGCCAATATAGGCAATGATCCAAAATTCTAAAGACCACCGAATTCTAAAATGGCATTATAAAGTTTAACACTGAACTAACTTCTCAATTTCTGTTTTGATTCTACAGTTCTTAAATTTTATTACCAATAATATTTAACATCCATTTAATGCTACTTTATCAACATATATTCTAGAGAAAACAGGAGAGTGGATAAAGGCTTGACTTTGCTCTCTCAATGCTTTTGGCAACTCCATAGTCTAAATCACTAATGATTTAATGATCTCCATCACTACAGGGACTTTCAACCCAATTATATAAGGAGGTTGCTAAGGAGATGAAATTACAAATTCAAATCTCCCTTGTTAGAGGATGCTTCCACCTAGGAAGTTTCCCTCACCAAGTAAATCTGGTCCAGAATAAATTTTATGCTTAATCCATTAAACCTTACAGATTTTTGAGCTGCTGAACCACATAAGACTGACTCAACTTTAGAGACTTCTTTATTTCATAACTACATATATGTATATGTGTGCATATAATATATATATATATATATATATATATATATATATATATATATATATATATATATATATATATATATTAAGAGAAGCCAGCATTACATAGTGGACTGGGAGTTGACCTTAGCGATAGGAAGACCTGGGTTCAAGCTGTACCTCTGACATCTCCTGGCTATGTGATACTGAGCAAGTAACTAGACTCTCAGGGCTCTAGATAACTTTACGTTTCAGGAAAAGATCCGAATCTTCCTTGGAAAGAAGTTCCCAACAGGGAGTCCCCTATATAACAGAAATCATTATTTTTATTCTCTATAATTTTAAGCATATGCTATCTTTTCTGTTAGAATATAAAATTTTTGACAACATTATTTAAAATTCATTGAGATTTTATTCCCAATATCTACCACAGAATCCAATGAGGTGGGCACTTAATAAATTGTCAATTACTTGATCTATCACTGATTTATATTTAAATTAGATTCATCACTAATTTAGATTAAGTAGCCATAGAAGCTCTTCAATCCAAAGGCTATTTTATTCCAAAAGCCATAAAAGAGGCTAAAGCAAGTGCTGTGGAGCACTTAGGACACCAAGGTCATCTACTGCATCCTGAACCATTACCAATTGTCTTGACTTTTGTCCTGCCCCTAGACTACTTCAACGATTCAGAAGAGAAAGTGACATTGATGAACTTTTGCTACTCTGTCTCACTTAAATCCATTCACTTGGCTTTGATGTCATTTGCTCTCTTTGAAAAGGATGACCAATAATCCAATGGCTTCCTTTTGCAGATGACAAAAATGAGTGTCAGAGGAGCTCATTGATTTGCTCAAAGTCACACGGGTATTAAATTTCAGATTTGGGACTAAACTCAGGTTCTCTGATACTGAATCCAGGGCTTTCCCCACTCAGTCAATCACTATATCTTATATTAACTTGAATTTTTCATATTTGTATGGATATTAGCTGGATTTTTTTATATTTCTATGAAATAATGTATTAGATGTTCATTATAATTTTTGAACATGTGTTTTCTCTCCAACTAGATCATGATTTCTCTTTTTTTTTGCTTTCCTTTCTCCTAAGGACTAAATTCATATTCATTCTCTCTTTAGAAGCACTAATGCCCTAGCTTTCTTCCCTCTTAGTTCCCTACAGAGGTCTGAAACAACATGTGAAAGCTAGAAATGTCCTTAGGGACTTCTCTCTTTCAAATCTGAAGCTAGGACAATTCCCCTATTTGATATTTTCATTGTCTACATGAAAGTCTTCAAAACACAACATCAAATGAATCAGCTGGAAACCTTTTCCATGCTGTGAGTAAACTGTAAGACTCTTTGTCTTTCCTTGAAATGGCTGATGAGGATAATACACTTATAAGGACCTAGGTATATAAGTCTCCCCTCAAGTGGAGTTTAACTATATAGATATATATTTTGTTTTCCATTATCCCATACTGCAAGAATGCATGATTTCTTCCTTGTGCATGATACTCCCTCTATTGATGTAAATCATATCTTCTTCCTTGCCATCCTCATTCATCTCTGAATTCACAACCTGATAGAACCCCCAACAAAAACAAAACCAAACAAATCTAACAAGGAAACAACAATAATAATGAAATCTTCTCAGCTAGTGACTCACTCTGTAATGCTGAGACTGAATTAAGTAGTTTGGTTATGGGATACCCCCCACACAGTATAGGGGAATTCATTGTTACCCCCATATCATGAATGTGTGTGTGTTGTGTGTGTGTGTGTGTGCATAAGATTTCAGCAAGAAATGGTCTTACAGGATGTTGAGAGAGAGAGAGAGAGAGAGAGAGAGAGAGAGAGAGAGAGAGAGAGAGAGAGAGGAGGATACATTTGAAGAATCACCTTCAGATAGAAAATGACCTTGAGCATGTTAACAAGATATTAGAGAAAGTGATATGCTAGGAAGTGGCAAAAGAGCAAAGTGACAAGCCCAGGGGAACAGGACAGGAACTAATTCAGGGATTTTCAACTCTGGTTTTAGGGCACCTTAGAATGTCACTGATTAGCTTAAGGGGTACTCTGAAAATCTCAAAATCAAATCTTAAAACAAACTTTATTTATATGTGTAAAATAAGGCAAGAAAAATGTTAACACCTTTAAGAAGCAAGAACAGTGGAAAAGAATCAAATTAATTTAAGAAAATCCACTTACTGATTAGGTGCTCTCCATTCTTAACATTCATTAGCAGCTCTCCACTGCTATTAAGCAATCTTTGTATTCATGCTTATTGACTCCCTATTCAATCCAAATAACTCTTATTTCAAATCCATTCCACTCTTCTGAAAGTCTCAAACTTTTCTTGCTTATTCTCAGGAGAGCTCATTTCCTAATTTGCTGAGATATAGACCACGTGAGTGAGTTCTTTCAATTTATTTCCTCTATTCCTCAAAATGTCTTTGTATCCTGACCCATTTTTCTCTTCCATTGCTCTCATCTTTGAGGGGGAAATTTATTTTTCTCTTTTAAGGTTCTCCTGTACTGCTGATCTCATACCTTTATATATCCTTCTGGGCTTTGATCCACCAATTAATGCCAGTCCTCACTGAATTCTCAATCTCTTCCTCTCCAGGATGACCCATATCTCTCTGTACAAAAGAGCTCCAGGAAAGTAAAGGAAGAAAGGAAAAGGAAAAAGGGAAATGGAAAGAAAGAAGGGAGACAAAGGTAGGAAGAGAAAATGAGAGAGCTAACACAAATAAAATGATATATCCCACTGATTTAAATATAACAAACTTGATTTATAATCAGAAGACCTCTGTTTTGAAGCCTGGTTTTATTAATTGCTACATCTATGATACGAACCAGTACATTAACTCTCTGGGTCCTTCTTTGCAAGGTGAATGAGTAGGATTAAATATTTTCTAAGACTCTTCTACCATCTATCACAGACCTGGCAAAGTGGTATTCCTAGAGCACACTTCTGTGTCACTTTCTTTCTCAAAAAGTTAATGTTTCCTTGCTGCCAATGAAGATAGTCAACAAAAGACTGATTTTAAAGCCCTTCACAATCTGTATCCCAGCCTTTCTTTCCAGGAGAATAGATTTTCATATCTTTTCATATACTTGTTTTGCTGTGTCTCATACTGGCATTTTAGACCCTAATTTTATGTTTTTGAATAGAATATTACCTATGTCTGGAATGCTTCTTCCTCATTTCTTTCACATAGAATTCCAATCTTTTCTCAAAGCTGAGATCTTATACTATCTCCTACTGTTAGTGATTTGTACAATGACTAATGCTCCCTGCCACTGCCAACATAGCCTTGCACATATTTTGTAAATTTGAGTCCTCTCTATTCTTGTCAACAAACATTTATTAACTATTTTATATGGATAAGATATTCTGATAGATTCAGTTTTTATAAAAAAGAAGAAAAATTACTGCTTTCCAAGGAACTTATGTACTTTGAATGTTTCCTGAATATGCTCAGAAAATTTCCATTTCTGAAATTTTGTTCATGCTATTCTCTCAACATCACTTCCCTAAAAAACTCTATTTAGCAAACCTTTCATTCTGAAGTCTAATTCAAATTCTTCTCAGTAATTAAAAACAATCTTTCCTGATCTACAAAGCATATGCTACTTTACCTTCAATTCCAAACCCATGACCTTTTTTATTTTGTGACATCTATACTTACTGTCTTTTATCACTCATCCATATAGCAAACAGGATGGCCCTTTGGGTACATATTTTATCCTAGACTTTCAGCCTAAACTCCACAAGGAAAAGGCAAGTATTATCTGTGTATGTATGTTTGTGTGTGTGTGTGTGTGTGTGTGTGTGTGTGTGTGTGTATATATATATATAACAAGGTAATGAGGTTAAGTGACTTGCACAAGGTCACACAACTAGGTAATTATTAAGTTTCTGAGGTTAGATTTGAACTCAGGTCCTCCTGACTCCAGGGCCAGTGCTCTGTCCACTGTGCCATCTAACTACCTCTGGCAATATAATGTCTACAATTCAGAGACACTGATATAGCATTCAATAAAGGAGTATCTATTAAAGTACATAGCAACAAATGACAAGATGTTTTTTTAATTGTTTTTGTTCTATATCCTTTTGAAAATTGCTCCCCTCCCCCAATTCTGTGATTCTTCTTGAATGAAATAAGAGGAGCAAAGAAAAGAACACATGTAGAAGACAACATAGAGAGTCTCAAAGAAAGCAGGATTTTACAGGATCATTCCAATTTTGCAAAGGGGGAAAAATCTTCATCACATATTAGAAGGATCAGAATTTAAGAATTCATCAAAGGAACAAGCAAATATATCCTTATAACAATTGATATGTCTGGTCCTTTTATGGTTCAAACAATAAAATGTTTAAGCTTAGTTGGAAATGTAACATAATGAGCTTGAAATTCTATTAAAAAATCATTGTGATATTGCAAAAATTTAGATTTTTTTCAATCAAAGGGAGTTAACTATTTTCATTTTGGCTAGACTTCAAAGGCAGGCCTGACTCAAGTTGGAGGGAATGAGGAGCAAGATAATATATCATTGGTTCTTTACAGCTCCCATGAAAACAGAATTGCTTATTTTATCTTCAACTGTTAAATGCCTTTGAAGATAAATTAGTCTCCAGATTCATCCAACTCAGTAAATTTGACTCATCTCAGACAAAACCCCAGGAAACCAAGTCGATACTGTACTATAGAATCGTTGCTTTTTATATGGAAAGAGTTTCATATTTTAGATAAATTTCAATACAAAAACATCTTTGATTAATTAACCTTATGATACCCAATTTACCTTCCATCTTAAATTACAGAATCAGTAGTAGTTTTATCCCAATATATTTTTTTCTCTGAGTTTCACAACTCTTTAATAGATTAGTTTCTCTTCAATCATTTATTTTGTTTATTTTTGTTTTTTCCCCCATGGAAAGAATAGCTTTTAGAGGAACTGATACAGAAAAATGGAAACATAGTGACCATTAGTGCCAGCATAGTTCATTGGCTTTAGGTAGGCTTGACACTTGCATGAAACCCGCCCCCTGCCCTCAGTCATGATAAATGTTTCTTATTTTAGAAACATGAATTTTTCCAAGGTGCCCCTAGAGAGAAGCCCTTCAAGCTTTTCTGACTTCCTCTCTAAATGTTTAAAATTGGACTCTCCTCCTGTGTTCTGAGTAACAATTACTTTACTTCTCTGTAGGGGGAAAAAGGCAGTTTTCTCTTATTGGCCTCGTGTGACATCTTGCCATTTCCCAAACTTGTTGCATTAGCTCTATCATTCAAATGCTAAATTAATGTTTCAAGTGTGCTGTGTGCCCTTTCTGAGAACTGAACTATTCATGATAGAACTGAGTGACTCAAATAGCTAAGAAAAAAAAAGCAGCATGTGAAATAACTTAGTGAAGATTTAAAGGTAAAGTACAGCTTGGAGCTTTGTAGAAGCTATTCTTGGAATGGCCAAGTTATTAACTTACACAAACCATCTCAGTAACACTGACTGACAAAGAAACACATTTAAATTCCACAGGGAGAATTTCTTTCGTATGTTAAAAAAAATCCCAGTTATTCTCCTTAAATATATTTTCCTTTATAAGGTTTGAAATCTTGGATTTGTATTACAAATCCATAGGTATGTATGTGCACACACACACACACACACACACACACACATATATATTTATATTTGTTGAAAGATATTGCTTTTAACATACTAACCAAATGAAATATGAGGTATTTTGAAATATGTTCCACATATATTATTGAAAATTAAATACTAAGTAAAACTTCAAAAGTCTATTTCCTTGCAAGTTTCTTCACTTGAGATTTAGCCTACCAGTTTTGACATAATTCTCCACATCACAAACTGTTATCACAATTATAGTTAGTGAACTAATTCAGAACACCCACTTTTAGTCTTTATGCTTTGACTAGGCTGCTTTCTCTGTCTAGTATGCATTGTCTTCTTACCTCTGCTTTAGAGGATCTCTATCTTCCTTAGAACTCAACTCAACAGCTACTTCCCACAAGAGGTCTCTTTTAATATCCCAAATAAGTGCTATTCCTCCTTTCAGAATTAATTGCTGTTTACGCTATAAATATTTTATATTTGTTATATGTGTTGATATGGTTTTCCATAGTCAAATATAAGTTTCTGAGACCAGAGACTTTAAAGTTATTGCTTCTTTTCCTTTGTATCTATAGCATTCATAATATCTGGAAGGTCATAGGCACTTGTTAAAATGCTTGTTGCTTAATTAAAACATGGAACACTAGCTGATATTAAACATATATGTATATATGTATGTGTCTATATACATATATTGAGATGGTATTTTTAGATAGATAGATAGTATGTTTTCATCATGAGTCCTATGGTATAGTCTTGGACCACTGTATTGCTAAGAATAGCTAAGTCATTCATATTTACTTTGCTGTTACTATTTACAGTGTTCTGGTTCTGCTCACTTCACTCTGTATAAGTTTGTCTTGGTAAGTTTTTCTGAAATCAGCATGCTTATCTTTTCTTATAGAACAATATTTTTACATTACAATCATATACCATAACTTGTTCACTCATTCCCCAAATGATGGGCATCCCCTCAATTTCAAATTATCTTCCTCAAAAAAAGAGTTGCTATTAAGTTATTTTGTAGAAATAAGTCCTTTGTCCTTTTCTTTGTTTTCTTTACAAAACAGATCTAGTAGTGGAATTGTTGGGTCAAAGAATATGGCAGAGTTTGATGACCTTTAGGGAATAGTTCCAAATTGTTTTCCAGAACAGTTGACTAGTTCATAATGTCACCAACAGTGCCTTGGTTTTCCCAGTTTTCTGACATTCTCTCCAATACTTATAATTTTCCTTTTATGACATATAATAGCCAATATGATGGGTATGAGATAGAATTTCAGAGTTGTTTAAATAAGTATTTTTCTAAACAATTGTGATTTAAAACATTTTTTCTAATGGCTATAGAAAGTTTTGATTTCTTTGTCTGAAAATTGCCTCTTCATGTTCTTTGACATTTATCAGTTGTTTTCTTGCTTTCTAATAAACAAATAATTTGTTTTCTAATAAATTTAATAGATTTATATAAATTGGAAAAAACTTTTTAATTTCATATAATTGAAATGATCCATTTACATTTTATAAAGCTCTATATATCTTGTTTGGTCTTAAATTTTTCCATTATCCAGATTTCTGAAAGATAAATTATTTCATGCTTTCCTAATTTTCTTGTGGTATTAACCTTTACATCTAAATCATGTTTACATTTTGACTTAATTTGGTATCTAGCTTTCCCAGTAGTCTTTGTCAAATAATGATTTTTTTTTGCCTCCAAAACTTGGCTTTTTGGGTTAATCAAATACTAAAGTGCTTGAGACTAAAGAATACTATTTTTCAATTTCTTTCTTTTTTGTGTGTTGGTCATTTTATTCCACAAAATGCTGCCACAAAATAGTGAAAAATATAGATGATTACATGTATATAAACTATATCAGATTGATTACTGTCTCAGGGAGAGAAGGTTGGGAAAGTTTGAATTTGGAATACAAATTTTTTTTTTAGGTTTTTGCAAGGCAAATGGGGTTAAGTGGCTTGCCCAAGGCCACACAGCTAGGTAATTACTAAATGTCTGAGACCGGATTTGAACCCAGGTACTCCTGACTCCAGGGCCAGTGCTTTATCCATTGCACCACCTAGCCGCCCCTGAGAATTCAAAATTTAAAAAAAAATCAAATATTAAAATTGTTTTTACATGTATTTGGGGCAAAATAAAATAATAAAAAGATATAGTGTATGCAAACTGATCCATTTATAATTCACTATCCTTTAGAACTACTTTAGGCATTTTCTCTGGTTGTCTCTCATGCCTGGAATGTTCTCCCTCAATTCCCTGATGTCCTCTAAGCTCCAAACAAATTCCATGTTTTACAGTGAGTCTTTTTTTTTTTAGGTTTTTGGAAGGCAAATGGGGTTAAGTAGCTTGCCCAAGGCCACACAGCTAGGTAATTATTGAGTGTCTGAGACCGGATTTGAACCCAAGTACTCCTGACTCCAAGGCCAGTGCTTTATCCACTACGCCACCTAGCCGCCCCAACAGTGAGTCTTTCTTAACCTCTCTGTTAATTAAATCCTGATATTATTAGTGCTTCATTCTTGAAGAAAACCATGACATCAGGGAGTCGATGCCATGATAAGCAAGTGAATTGGATTTGAGTGAAAAGTTGCTGTGCTAAGTCACCAGTTGTACTTTCTCCTCAGGAACCATCTGGGTCCAGTAGTCAGATACGAAATAGGATGATTGGATCTGAGAAGCAAATAGAGTTAAGTATCTTGTTCCAAAATCACACAGCTAAAAAGTGTCAAGTGTCAGATGTTAGATTTGAACTCAGGTCCTCCTGACTCCAGGATTGATGCTCTAGCTATTGCCCCACCTAGTTGCCCTACTTCTCCAATAAGTAACTTGTTTGCATGTTTTCTACTATATTAGATTGTCGGCTCTATAAGTATAGGGATTGCCTTTTGCTTTTTCTGCTGTGCCTAGAGAATAGCATAGATCCTGGCACATAGAAGATACTTAAATACTGATTGATTGGACTTTATTAAATGTATCCAGAACATTGGCAAAGGTAACACAAAAGCAGAATAGTTAGTATTGAAGGACAGGGGTTACAGAAAGATGAACATATAAGTGTGCTGTCTTTAGAAGGACATATTGGTCCAAACATTCTGGAAAGTAATTTGGAATTGTGTGTAGAAAATTACAAATGTGTCCATACTATTTGACTGAATGATTCTACTGTTACTTACATAATTTAAAGAGATCAAAGACAAAAACAAAAGCCCCATAAAACTAAATTGGAAGATCTTAGATTAATTTGAGTATTTCATGACCAGGTAGGTTTTACAGATTTTATTTTGGGAATAAGGACATCTTGAATTAAAATTAAGATTCTGATAGATTGTTGGCCATTTGATGTATGTTCTTAGATGAGTAAAAACAGAATTTTTTTTAATATAAAAGGTTTCTACTTTCTTATAATATTTAAAATTTAACTGATGAATCTTTAGAAGGCCCTGATATTGCTGTAGTTTCATATTCTACTTTAAAATCTCAAAATTGATGCTTAATCTTAGGGTTGGGATTAACTGTAATTCATTTCCAATTTGAGGGGTATCATTTCACGATACTACTATCAAAAGCTATGTGTTAATATATTCAGATTACATTTTAACCACTTAAAAATGCCGCCCATGGTCTCTCAAATAAATATCATGAAAGTTAAAATCTGTTGAATACTATAAAACATTCCAAATTGTATTTATTTCCATAATGATTCCAACTGGTTTTTAAAATGTGCTTTAGTGAAACTCTATTTAACACCTTCTTCATGACTAATCATGCTTTTCAGATATTTTTCAACCATGAAAAGAACTAAAAATATCCCATACTTTTCTTCTTGTATAACCTTTACTTTCTCATTCCTCAAATTTAATAATTTTACTAACTTTAGTATGTTTGTAGAACATGAATTATTTAAAAGAAAAATGAGAGAAATATGCTAAATATTTAAAAAAAATTATAATAATTCAGTGTAAACTTTTAAAATGATCTGGAAAGGGATGGAAATTCATTCTGCACTATGGTTTCTATCATCTATAATTATTTTGAAAGTCCCCAAGGTTCATTCATCTCATAGGTGATATATTTTCTTTTTTTTTAATTTTCAAGAAAATAATCTACAGTACAATTTAATAATTCTTTCTTCAAATAGCATAATTAAATTCCTATAGTACCCAGGAGGAATAATATGAAGATATTCATTTTCAGGCATGAATTAGGGTACCCAATAGGATGATGTGAGTCCTGTACTTTGGTAACTTGCCTGAAATGAAGTTAAGGTTCTGGGCATAATGAACATATGGAGGAAACCAGGGTAAAAGAACACTCAGGGTATCTAGATTCAATATCTAGTTTTGCTACTACTACCAGTTTGACTTTTGGGTGTGGTCACCACCTCTGTGGCCTTCATTTCCCTCACATATGAAATTAAAGGGCTGAATATAGACAGGCTTAATGAAGAATTTAGTCAGATCAAGTTGATGGGATAATAGTGAATCTAAGCTCTCTTTTTCATTCAAAATCAATAGAAGAAACAGTATTTATTTATTCATTAATATTTATGAATATATATATATATTTATGAGTTGACTTCTTTGAAGTTTTTTTTTGTTTTCTAACCTATTCTTCACTTGGCTGTCAAAGTGATTGTTTTAAACAGACAGTTTGTATAGAATTGCTCCTTTTTTGAATAAACTGTGTGGCTCCCTATTATCTCTAGGATTGAACATAGCATGATGCAGTGGAAAGAGTGTTGACTCTGGAGTCAAAAGCTCTGGAAATAAACCAATTAACTAAATAGCATCTGAGATTTCTTCCAGCTCTAATTCTATGCCTCAATCTACAAACTCCTATTTGGCATTTAAAATTCTTTAATACTTTATCCAAACATACCTTTCTGGCATTTAATTGGTGTTAGTTCACATCAGGCACTCTATGGTCCAGGCAAGCTGACCTCCTTGGTATTTTTGAAACATGACGCTTCATTTTCAGTGTCCCTGCCTCACACTAGCTATCACCCATGCCTGGATTCAGAGGTATTCTAGATTCAGCTGGAAGAAGAAGCTGGCCCAATTTTTAAATTTTCAGTGTAATTTAACCTCAAGAATCAATAAACACCCCAAATTCAGCTTTATATATTGTTTTGTTGATTGCCTAGCCCTTGACTTAAGTAATGGAGAAATGCCAATAATGCAAAATCTTTTGAAAGTCAATTTTTAAACTGTTTTCAGCACTCTGCTGCCTGAAAAACACTCCCTCTTCTACTCTGTCTCTTAGAATTCATTGTTTACTTCAATTGTTTACTTTACAGTTCAAAGGTCTACCTTCTACAATCAGAAATTCTCAACCTTGTGTGTATGAACTGGTTATAAAAAGCAAACATATTAATGACTATATTTCAGTTTAATTAATTTCCTTTTGTGTTTATGTATATTTTATTAATTTAATAACTATATATAGCATTTTAATGTTTGCAAATTGCTTTACAAATATTTCTTTTTATCTTCACAACAACTCTGGGAAGGAATTGCTTTGATTACTCCTATTTTATATATGAAGAAACAGAGGCAGACAAGTTAATTAAATTGCGAAGGCTCACAAAGCTAATGGGTCTGAGGCTGGATGAAACTTCAAAGTTCTTGACTCCTGGACCAAGTGCTCTGTCCACTGTTCTACCTTTCCGTATAAAAACATTATTCTAAGAATGACTGATAAACCTTACCAGATTGATAAAAGGTTCATGTCATAAACAAGACTAGGAAATCCCTTTTCTAAGGAATTCTAAGACTTACTAAGCCTTTCCTAGCTGCCCTACCCAGTTGTTAGTGCTTCCCCCTCTCCCATTTTAACTTTTAATTATCTTATATTTATTTGACATATGCTTATGTATGTACATATTATGTCCCCTCCCCCCAAACCAAGGTAAGTTTTTTAAGGGCAGGGACTGTTTCTGTCTTTTTTTGGCATTCCTGGTGCCTAATACTGTTCCTGTAATATAGTAGCTGTTAAATAAATGCATTTTGATTGATTGACAGATATAGAATAAAGATATTATAGAAGAGTTAGAGAAACATTAATTCACAGAAAATGAAATAGTGTTTTGGTTCCCTATGACACTGAACAATTCAAGAACATGTATGTTTTCCTGAAGCTTGTAGAGAAAAACCTTCTGCATTTATATTTTTTGACTTAATGTGCAGGTCTTTCAACCCAAAGGAATTTAATGAATTGAAGCTCTTCTGGATCCTCTGTCAAATGCCACACAAGTTAATTTCATTCTGTTCACAAGGGATCCATGTCCTATTTTTTTCCATGAGTTTACTGAAAACCTGAGGCATTATTAATTACCCAGAGGAGCCTGTAAGTGTTGAGAAGTTTACATAGTTGCTATTTAATAAAGGTGAGAAGTACTCTGAAGTTACAATGTCCATTGCATACTGAAGTTTATCATTTCTACTACTTTGTGTTCAAAGCCTTAGTTTGGAATTGTGATATGATTGAATTTATGTTTACAATCAATTCCTGACTCCCACACAAATTCTACTCTAGATCCTCATTCTGGTTTGTGGAGATGACTGTGTATTGACCAGTGAAGCATGGGTCTTTTCTATCTCTATCTACCAAGCTGAAAAGAGTTTAGCACAACAGCCAATGTGCTAAAGATCAGTCTTGTCAAGTTTAGAGTTGCTCATCTCCAGAAGATTGACTACTATGATGTGATTGTTTTGGAAGTCAAAGTAATTACTTTTATCTCTTTGGTCAAGAACACATTTATAATTAGGAAATGATTGATTATTTGAAGTATAAGGCATTTGCTATGTAGAATATAAATATTATTATAATCCTGAGGAAAGAATATGCAGTGTAATGAGGTATGAGAGATTAGGACTTAATCTATTATTTCAATAGAACATGCATATGAATAAGAAAACATCCTTAAGTGTTAAGTGACTTGCCCAGAATCACACAATAATATGTGTCAGAAAAGGGTAAAATGATGCATAAAACGGAAATGAAAATATTCTCATCATTATCTTTGTGATTTTATTAATGGGTATTATTATTTATTCTCTTACTTTTTAAATGGTCCTGAATAATCAGACATAAGTATGGAACATTCCTAGAAATGTTAAATTTCTGCTCTTCAATGAAAAGAGCCAGACTTCTAAAATGAACAAGTTATTAATTCCTCTCTGATGATTATTTGACTTAATAAACAGAATCCTCTTTGAAAGTCAGGGCTCAAGTCCCATTTGACACACTCATTAGTTTTTGCCAGGCCATATAAGTTCTTGGAGATTCAGTATTCTCTGTCAAATAGCAACTTTGACCTAAATGATGATCCCTAAGGTCGTTTTTATCTTTGACAAAGTGTGATAATTTTATTTGAACTATTGCAAAGCAGAAAATATTTTTCTTAAGCCACAGCTCTTGTTGAATTAAATGGAGGGGAAGGCAAAGATGGATCAAAGAAGGAAAAATTCAGTGAGGTTTTGTAGGAGTGAAATCATTAGCCCTAAAATCCATCTCTAGGCATATGGAAATTACACGAAATGTTCTGCAGTTGAAATGTTTTCTAATAAAATGAAAAACAATCAGAAACTTGATTCATAAATCTGTTGAAAAATGCTTGAGTCTGTATTGTTTAAAGCTTAGTTTGAATGAAGATCTACAAATAATATTACATATACAATAGTAATAATATAACTAATCTTTATATGGTACTTAAAATATTCAAAATGTTTTAAATATGTTATTTCATTTGATCCTCACAAGAACTAAGATAGGAACTATTATTATTCTCATTTTACAGATGAGGAAACTGAAGTTGAGAGGGACACACCAAAGATAAGAGGAGAGATCTGTACTGAGATCTTCTTGACTTTAAGTGTAGCACTCTATCCTAGCTTCCTATGCAACCATTTCCAGAAAACTATATCTTCTGTAACGAATTTTTAATTTTTCATTTGATTTTGTCTAACTAATTAATAGATTAGAAATTCTAGGAGAGTACATTCACTACATACTTCCTTCATTCTCCATATGAATAAATGAGTGAGCACAAATGTATCTTTTGCTGGATTTAGATTACTAAGACATGTAAATGAATTTTAACCATGAGTGTTTGATATCTATATAAGTACAGATGTACATATGCAATTTTTTCCCCTTCGAGTAGTTGCTTATATTTTTTTTCTTCAAAATGCATTTAATTTATATGTTTTCTATCCTTTGGTTAGAAATGTTCATTATGTGAAATATGGTTGTTACTTTAAAATTCATTGACAAATGGAGTATTTCCAATGAATTCAACTTATACATGGTATTTTTGTAAAAGACAGTTTTTTTCATCCTGAATAAATTCATAGAAAAACAAAATGCTTACTTCATTAATTATTTTTATTTGATAATGTTTTCCTCAAATTCTAAATATCAATTATACCAAGAGAATTTATGAAAGAATCAAGTATCCAAGTCAAAAATGCTAAAATAAATTCTTTGATCTTTAAGTCTCAAAAATATGCAATTGTAGTTTTCAATTCTGCTGCTAGAATTTATGCCTATAAACTATATGGATGTTTCCTTTAAGATGATTCTTATTTTAGTAGAAATGATGTAAATAAACCATATGATCACAAAAGTTTTAAAATGAAATATAAGTATAAGGAGTAAGATGATGTATGTACTAGGGATGAATGAAACTAGTTTTAAAGAAAGCTAGGTATCTATTAATTTTTTCTCAGAATCCTCAATTTTGTTTGTCACATATTTACAAGCATTGCATCAATTAGCTTGTAATAAAAATAATGTGCACTATCTTACATTAAATGTATTTATTTTATTTAATTTTTAAATTTACAAAATATGCTCAAATCTAAAATACACTCTTGGGATACTGCCTAATAAAAAGGTTACAACCATTAATGTTAATAAAAAAGCTCCAGAAAGCTATAACTGTAACTTGTCTCTCTCTACAAGGGAAGATTCAGCTAAAAAGACGTACCTTGCACAGATGCATATGACATTTAATATCACTCTTGAGACATAAAACAGGATTCAGAGGTAGGCAATAGAGCATGCAAACCTATTTTACCTTTTTCAGTGTTTCCAAAAAGAAAATGATCCTAATAAGCAGAAGCATAGCTTAGTGAAAGAAGTTCTGAAATTTGAGAGGTGAGTTATTTCTGGCCATTTTACAAATTTGGTGCAGCTTTAGGGGAAATCAGCCTCTTAAGATTATTTCTTTATTGTTAAGCTTGACAAATCTCAAGTAGTCTGTCTATGGATACAAGAAATGGCATAAAGGATGTCATTATAAGAACTTGACAGGAAAAGAAGGTGGTTACTTTCATTACTTTCATAGGGAAAGCAAAGCAAGGGATAACTAACAGAGAATCCACATGACTGGTATTGCTATGTCAAGAGATGTGGAGGCAGAAACTTTTATATTATTACTAATTTTAATTTTTATTCATATACATTGATATTTGGATGAACATCATATATAATATATATTAGAATCCTGTCCTGCATAAATTGTAACCCACAAATATGTTTGTGATTCTTGTTCATATCCTTCTCCTTAATCTCCTTTGCTGAACTTTCATTTACAATGTGTTCCTCCCTAATCACAGTGTTTTCCCTAGAACCCATCTTGAGTCTTCTCTTTTACTTCTATACATTTTTTCTTAGTAAATTCAACCATTCACATGAGTTTAATTATCATCTTTAAGCTGATGACATATATAATATGTATATTACAAATATGTGGACATGTGTATTTACTTGTATTCATATGTATATTTATATTATGTGAGTTAATTATAAGTCTCAGGGCTACATAATTTTCTTTTCTGGGATTTTGTTTATGTCAAAAGTTATGAATTCAACCAAAAAAATTTAGTTCCCAGTTAAGAAATATCCTAGAATTTAGGCAGAGGTTGGATTCTTTGCCTAAATTTATATTTATAACCATTTCTAATTAAACTCTGGTCTCTTGGTACTTGAGATAGAACTCACATTACTGAAATTAGTGATAGATTATATTATAGTATTGAAATAGACAAGCATTGGTCAGGGAAGTTAAAGAAAGAGTAGACCTTTTTTCAGGAATTTCCCTCAGTCCCTGAGAAGGTAAAAATACACTCTCCACATCAACACCAGTTCTGAAGTGCCTATACAGTTGCTGATTATCTTCCATGATAAAAGATAAAACCCTCTGTTCAGTTTTCAAAAGCCTTTAGACTTGAAACCTTCCAACCTTTCCAATATTCTTATACTTCATTCACCTCAATATAGTCAGTGATTCAGAAATACTATCTTGCTGCTTTTTGTACATAGCATTAAATATCCTAACTCTATACTTTTCACTGGCCACTTCTCATGACTGGAATGTTCTTCCTTGTTATCTTTGCTTCCTGGTTCACCTGATTTTCTTCTATGATCTGTTTGTATACTACTTGTTCAAGAAACCATCCCAAATGGAAGAAAACAGTGCTTTCCTTTGAGATTTCTTCAAAGTTACCTTGGATACATTTTGTACATTCATAACTGTTTCCATTTTGTCTTCAAGGCAGAAACTTTTTTTTAACATTTAGTACCTTGCCCAACCATAAGAATTTCAGAGTACACACACACACACACACACACACACACACACACACACATGCAAACATATTTTTAAATGGGGACAATAAAAGCACTTATTTCATAGGATTGCTGGGAGCATAAAACTTGATGATAAATGTAATGTACTGTGCAAACCTTAAAACACTATAAAAATGTCACTTTCTTTGTTATATTCTCCAACTAACTTATGAACTCCTAAAGGGCAGGTATTTCATATCTATTCTAATTTCAGTGTCTGAAATGCTGATGAACATAGAACAAGTGCTTAACACACATTTGGGGAATTGCAGAAATATCTGATAATGGTATCCATTATATTTATCTATACAACAACAACAACAACAGTATAAATTCCAACCTGTCTGCCATAGAGAAGGCTTAATTTTGGCTCCACTGTCAATGTATAGTAATTAGAATGCATGTTTCTTGTTTTTTCTCTGAATGTCTTAGTATGATATACACTCAAAAAGTTATTGAGTCAATGATTAGCAGAAAAGACATAGAACATAGAGATTTAGTTCTCCTTCTAACCCTGACTAGGGCAGAAAGAGTGGTGGGGTAGAAGTGAAAAGAGTCAAAGACACAGGTTCCAATTTTAAACTCAAGATCTGCTACTAAACATATGTCCTTCGGCAAATTGTCTTACCTCAATGGGTCTCAAGTTCCTCAAGAGAAAAATGAGAGAATTTAACTGGATGAACCTTAAGATTCTTTCCCTCTCTATATTTGGATTCTATTACTACTATTGGGGAAAACACTTAAATATTAAAATTTATAAAAAGATACAGTTTCTATCATTTCTGTATCTGTCAAGGATCCATAATCTTTTTTTCTCTATTTTCACTTTTCTTCTCCTCTAGACTTTTGCTATAGAGGAAGAAGCTGACTGACTCATCCCTTAGGCATATCTACCCCCATTTGGTTACATACCTGTTTGAAATAATTCTCTTCATTCATCCTCATCCATTAGATTTTTCTACTTTCTTTTCCCATATGTTCTCCCTTCTCACTTATTACCTTGTGCTTTAATGTGTCAGATAACACACGGGTGCACATTTAGCCCTTCCCCTTTGTCCTTACATTAGACATGTAAACTTAATAGTTACTGAGTGGGATAAGAACTCAGTATTTGACAAAAATTGTTGGGAAAACTGAAAAATAGTATGGCAAAAATTAGGCATAGATTCATATCTCACACCCTATATTAAAATAAGGTCAAAATGGGTAGAGGATTTAGACATAGTGATACCATATATAAATTAATAGACTAAGAAATATCAGATCTATGGAAAGAGGATCACCCTTATGACCAAACAAGAATTAGAGAAAATTATAAACTGAAAAATGAATGATTTTGACTGTATTAAATTAAAAGGTTTTTGCACTAATAAAATCAATGCTGCCAAAATTAGAAGGAAAGGAGAAAACTTGGAAACAATATTCACAATTAGGAGTTCTGATAAAGGTCTCATTTCAAAAATATATAATTACATCAAATTTATCAGGTCACAAGTCATTCCCAAATTGAAAAACGGTTAAAGGATATGAACAGACAGTTTTCAAATGAAGAAATTAAAACTATATATAATCATATGAAAAAATGCTCCAAATCATTATTGATTAGAGAAATGCAAATTAAAAAAAACAATGAGGCATTATCTCACATCTATCAGATTGGTCAAGATGAGAAAAAGGGAAAATGATCAATGTTGGAGAGGTTGTGGGAGGATTGGGACATTGATGCAATGCTGGTGGATCTATGAACAGATCCAACCTTTCTGAAATTATGCTCAAAGAGCAATAAAACTGTTCATACCCATTGATCCAGAAATTCCAATTCTAGATCTATATCCAGAAGAAATTATTTAAAAAAAGAGGAAAAGTCCTACATGTTTTAAAAATATTCATAATAGTCCTTTTTGTGATAACAAAGAACTGAATTTTTTTTAGGTTGTTTTTGCAAGACAAATGGGGTTAAGTGGCTTGCCTAAGGCTACACACCTAGGCAATTATTAAGTGTCTGAGGCCGCATTTGAACTCAGGTGCTCCTGACTCCAGGGCACAGGACCACCTAGCCACACCTAGAACTGGAAATTTTTAAACAAGTTGTAGTACATGAATATTATGGAATACTATTGTTCTATAAGAAACCATAAATGGTCAGACTCTAGAGAAGGAAGGAATGACTTACAGGATCTTATGCTGAATGAAGGTATTAGAACCAAGAGAACAATATATATCGCAACAATATTGTGAGATGAACAGCCGTGATGAAACCAGCTCCTCTCAGCAGTCTAGAGAGCTAGGACAACTATATTAGACTGGCTAGGGACTATATTATCCCCATCCAGAGCAAGAAAAACAAAACAAAACAAAACAAAACACACAAAAAAGCCCCATTCAGAATCTGATAAACACTTTATAAAAATTATCTCTTATGTATCTCTTTCCCTTAATCCCAATTCCTCATACTGAAAATTACCAATCTATAAACATGTTTATCAAAATATTCAGGTACAATGCAACTTGACTCTTCTCTGCTAAGGGAAGTGGAGTGGGAAGGGAGGGTGGAAGGAAATTTTGTAACTTAAAAAATATATGGATCTAAATAAATAAATAAATTTAAATAATTTTAAAAATCTAGACAGAAGCAAAGGAGAAACATTAGTTATGAAGAATAATGGGAGAAAAATACTGCACTTGACATCAGGAGACTCAGTTTCCCTACATGTAAAACATTTCTTTATGAAAAAGGGGGGGCAGCTGGATGGTGCAGTGGATAGAACAGCAGCCCTGGCGTCAGGAGGACCTGAGTTTAATTCTGGCCTCAGACACTTAATAATTGCCTGTATGGCTTTAGGTAAATCACTTAATCCTTCTGCCTTAAATTTAAAAAAAAACACACACACTTAATCCCTTTTGCCTTGCCAAAAAAAACTAACAAAAAGATGGAAAGAAAGAAGAATTTATTAAGCTACGCCAGGTACTGTGCAAAGTGGTTTACAATCTTGTTTTATTCAATACTTACAATATTTCTTTGAAAGTTGAAGTTATTATTATCTAACTTTTTACAGTTGATGCAGTTAAGACAGGAAGAGGTTAAGAGTTGAGCTAATCACTGAGATGGGATTTAAATTCAAATTTTTTGGCTCCTGGTTCAGTTCTTTATCTACTTTACTACTTAGTTGACCAATTTTGAAACTTTACATATTTGTTAATATTGTTCTTATTTTTGGCTAATCCTAACAGTTTGTGATTCTTGGATTATTCTGGTTTACAAAATTTTGCACTTCTCAGTACTCTTAATAACATCTGTCTATGTCAAGAGATTTATCACAGGATTATATTCTGTCTTTCACTTTTTCTAATTGTTTCTTGAACATAAACCTTCTCTTCTTCCCCCAATGACCATAAACTTTTAGTCTTGGATAAAGTTAATAGCCAATGCTGATTGGTAGGCAATACCTATAGCAGAAAGAGCACTTAATCTGGAAATAAGAAGACCACAGTTTAAATCCCAACTCTTCCAGTAATTAGTTGTATGACACTGGGCAAATTACTTTCTCTCAGTGCCTTATTTTACTCATTAGTAATGTCAAGTTTAGGCTAGGTTACTTGTAAAGTTTCTTCCAACTCTCAGTTAAAATTTTGTTTGCAAAAATCCTTATTTTTTATGATTACCATTCAATCATTTAAGGTGTTGGACATTTAACTTTATAAAACAAAACAGTTTTTCAATACATTAAAATCCCACAATAAAGCTAGTCCTCAGGGGCAATATTAAAATAGTTAGGAAAACATGTTTGTCCTTCATTCTTCCTTTTAGAAGAGGACCAAAATGACATCATCATCATTTTGTTAGTCAAGTTACAGTGTGTCCAACTGTGACTGATCAGATTCATATGAGCTTGAAATGCTTTACCATAGGTAGAACACATTGTATATATGAACATTTGGAGTGGATTTTCTAAATTTGGGTATATTGTGGTTTTTTGGAGCTAATTCAATTCTGCTTTGCTCATAGAGCATAGCACCTTAAAGAAGAATAAGGGGATGCCATGCTGGATGGTCTTGTGTCAGATGTTTCTTGATATAAAATAAAATACTCTATGATTCTACCATTAAATATACTAAGTAATCTATGCTATGATCACAAACTATCTTTAATGATGTTATATTCTTAAGATATCATCCTCTCTCTTCTTTTTCTTTGATAAGCTTCTGGAATGAGTAGACTACAAGTGTAACCTCTACTTTTTTATCTTCCAGAATCAGAAAGACCAAGGTTCAATTTCTAGCACAGATTCTTACTAGCAGTGTGGCCTGGTGAGTTGCTTATTCTGAATTGGACTCAGTTTTCTCATCTGTAAATCAAGGTCTTGATGACCTCCATGGTCCCTTCCAGCTGTAAATTGAAGATCACTCTCCAGTCACATTCAGTTTTACTTCTCTCTCCCTTTCTCCCTCTCTCCCTCTCTCCTCTCTCTCTCTCTCTCTCTCTCTCTCTTTCTTTCTTGATTTTTGCAAGTCAATGGGATTGGTTAAATGACTTACCAAAAATCACACAGCTAGGTAATTATTAAGTTTCTCAGATCGAATTTGAACTTAAGTCCTCTCAAATCCAGGGTTGGTCCTCTATCCACTGTCCCACCTAGCTACCCCAAAATCTTGTTTCCTATGGCTGCAACAAGAGGAATTTTCTCAGTCCTCATTGACTTTGAACTCTCTTCATCCTCTGATGTTTTCTGTTCTCATTCATTATTCTTGGGATTTTTATTCTTTTACTCTCTTGGTTTTTGGTTCATTGACTTTTCCTGTACCATTTATTTTCTGTCTAGTCATGCCTTTTCAGAATCTTTCAGTGGTATGATCATCCTTTTCCAACATCCAAAGATGTGTGCCCCTAAGATTTTTTTATTATTGTCATTTTTCTATACTCTAATCCTTGGTAATTTCATTTACTCTCTTGAGTATATTATCCCTTCTCAGATGACTTCAAATCTTTGTAGGCAACCTTAAACTCTTTTCAGATCCCTAGTTCTGTATCTGCCTGTTTCATAAATTTAACCTGGAAGGGAATTTTAGATCTACTATTTCAACTTTCTCACTTCATGATCAAGAGAACTCCTCTGTTAGGTGATTTGCCTCATATCACAGAGCTAATCTGGCAGAGATGGGATTGAACCTTGGTCCCATGATTCAAAAACTAGAACACTTTTCCATAGAGCCCTGTGATTTCCCATGCTGTAATATTATCCATTTGTATGTCTGACTAGCAGGTCAAACTCAAAACAATAACAACAACCACAAAAACAAGACATTCTCCTCTCAAAGTTAACCCTCTTCCCTATGAGGCAAAATCTATCTACTGGGCCTTTCATTTAATCTCTGTTAGGCTCACTTTCTTCATTTTTTAAAGAGGGATAATCACATCTACTTCACAAGGTTGTTAAGAGGATCAAATAGAATAATGTATATAAAACAAACTATAAATTTTATGTGAAATGTTAGCTCCTGTTGCCATTGTACATAGGAATAGGAAATAAGGATTAAACTTGAGATTTTATTGGTATCAGAATATCTGGGGTGAAAAAATTGATTCTTTCAAAACAGGTCTCGTTTGACTCTGAAACTTTTAGTCTTAGAAAATAGCTTGGAACACTGAGAATTTAAGTGACTCACTGCACTCATACCAGCAGTATTTGTCATAAGTGGGTCTTGAACTCAAGTCCCAAGTCCTTCCTGGCTTTAAGACCAACCCTCCATCTTTTTTTTTTTAGTTTTTTTGCAAGGCAATGTGGTTAAGTGGCTTGCCCAAGGCCACACAGCTAGGTAATTAGTAAGTGTCTGAGACTGGATTTGAACTCAGGTTCTCCTGACTACAGGGCTGGTGCTCTATCCACCATGTCACCTAGCTGCCCCAACTCTCCATCTTTTAAGCCACACTACTTCTCATTACTAAACTCATTATTATATAATAATAAAGATGTCTCTTGAATTAAAGTTGGCAGTAAAAGAAGGTACAATATAAATTGATAAATCATCAAACTGTTGAAACAGAGAATTGCATCAAATTTATAAAGTTACAAGTCATTCTTTGATTGATAAATGGTCAAAGAATATGAACAGTTTTCAAATGAATTAAAGCTATATATAATCATATGATAAAATGTTCCAAATCGTTACTGATTAGGGAAATGTAAATTGAAACAACTATGAAATCCCACCTCACAACTAGTAGATTAACTAAGATGACAAAAAGGGGGAAATGATCAATGTTGGAGAGGTTGTGGGAAGATTGTGACATTAATGCATTGTTTTGTAGAATTGTGAACTGACCCAACCATTCTGGAGAGCATTATGGAACTATGTTCAGAGAACAATAAAACTGATCATGCCCTTTGACCCAGAAATACCAACATTAGGTCTATATCTAAAAGAAATCATAAAAAATGGGAAAATTCTCACATGTTCCAAAATATTCATAGCATCTCTTTTTGTAGTGGAAAAGAATTGAAAATTGAGGGTAAGCCCATTAATTGGTTATGTTATATGAATGTTATGGAGTACTATTGTTCTATAAGAAACCATGAATGTTCAGACTCTAGAGAAGTATGGAATGAATTATAGTAACTGATACTGAGTGAAGGGTGTAGAGACTATTGTACATATTAACAGCAACATTATGAGTTGATCAAACTTGATAAATACAACTCCTTGCAGCAGTTCAGAGAGCTGGGACAACTCTAGGAGACCTGGTATGAACAATACCATCCACATCCAGAGGAAGAAGATCAAAACAAAACAAAGCCAAAAAGGAAATACCTACAGAATCGGAATGAGAACTACATTCATTTAAAAAAAATTCTCTTATGTTTCTCTTTCCTATCTCATGGTTTTCTTTCTTTTCCCTTAATCTTAATTCCTCATGCAGAAAACATCTAATCTGTAAATATATTAAACATAAATTTATTTGTACAATATTCATCAGGCTGTATGCTGCTGAGGGGAGGGGGTAAGAAGGGAGGGTAGAAGGAAATTATATAACTTAAAAATATGCTTATACATGTGGATGAATGTTGGAAAACTTTCATAATACGTAAATGGAAAAATAAAATGTCAATTAAAAAAAGAAATATTTTCCCATTTAGGTATCTAGTTTTTTATATCTATCTTATCAAGCATTGAACAAAAGAATAAATTTCATTGAGGGAGTTACCACATTGAACTAGAAATTGCTCTGGATTGAGATTTCAGTCCTTTAGCTACAAATCATTAGTTGTGTGATCTGGATTATGTCTCATTTCCTTTCTGTTCCTTCATTTCCTAATCAGTAAAATGAAACAAATAAATGGTTTAACAGGCATTTTCCACCTTTAAAAATTTAAGAAGAGTTTTGGTTTGGGATGTGGGATTTTTTGACATTAAGTTAAATTATATATTTTTAGTGTTTTTCTGATTTTCTTTCAAATGAAATTTTGGCCAGAGGTGTACATGTGTGGGTAGAAAGATAATTCTCTTGGGCTGTAATTTGGTTTCATGCTTTTCTGTAGGAATAAAGGTTAGATTCAAGGATGTTCAATTGCCTGCTGGCTCTTTGAATAGGGGTGAGATCTCTGATAGATGTGAATAACATATATAAAAGCTTTCAAAGTGACCTCTTTAGTTATTTTATTTTGTCTGAAGATTTCTACAGGATTTATGTGGCACCTTTTGGGTCCAAATAATGAAGCTGTGTCCTATTAGAAAAATAACACAGAGTGATACTCAAAAGGGACTTTTAATGCTTTGAGGGAAAAAGAGTAATACAATGTACCTATAGTGGAATATTTCTGAAACTTGGCTTAAATGATTTTTCTGTGATTTTTTTTAAAGTTCTGTTTAAATACTTGGATTCAAGTGGGCATAGTACATAGAGGGGTTCAACATTCAGCAATTATTTTGTCTTTTGGGTATGCAAACTAATTCCTCAGATATGCCTTCACCCCTATTTTTTGGTAAAATGATATAGTGGGACTCTCCAGGAAAGTAGATCCTTGTCTGATATTGTTATTTAGAAGTTAGGACATGATATAATGCTGAATGAAATCCACTTGCCTAGTATTTTGCAGATAAGATACACACACATCAGCTAGGTGGTACAGTGGATACAGTGCTGGCCCTGGAGTCAGGAGGACCTGAGTTCAAATGTGGCCTCAGACACTTAATAATTACCAAGCTGTGTGACCTTGGGCAAATCACTTAACCCCACTGCCTTGCAAAAACAAACAAACAAAAGATACATAAATATGTATATATATATATATATATATATATATATATATAAATACATGCATATATATTTATATATATATATATATATATATATACATGTATATGTATACATGCTATGTCCCTTACCCCAAAATGACCAAGATAATGCTAGAGAGTAATGACCAAATTCCTATTTGCTCATTTGACTTACATGTGGATGTGACCCAATACTTCTTTTCTTTGTCTAGTTCCATAGAGAACAAATCATTTTTTTTTGCCATTTTCTCCCCTGTAACTCCCTTGAAGGCAGAGAGCACATTTTGTTTTTTATGTGAAACTAACATAATATAATGGGAAGAGCACTGCCACTCAAATCAGACTTGTGTTCAGCCCTCACTTCTGTCATTTATTACCTGGGTGACAGCAACCAAGTCACAACCTCCCAGTATCTTAGTTTCCTCATTTATAAAAGGAAAGAAATGGAGAAGATGCCCTTTGAGATTTCTTTCAGTTCTTAATTCATAAGCATATAATCTTAATTCCATCAATAGAAACTGTTGAAAGCAAGTACTTATTTATAAATTATAATACCATCATTGATGTTTATCAGTAAAATAACTGTTCTGTGAATGAAGCTTGATTTTTCTATTAAAATTGCACCCCTTTTCTACCTTTTACTCCCATTCTTCTATCTACAAATAATATGAGATTATCATTTGACCATTTAGGTTTTCTTCTATAATGCAAACTACTGTTGACCTACTCCATCTTCCCTATAATTAGAAAGAACCTGGAAGGATTCAAATAGAAAAACAACAGTGTAATTAAATCAGCTCACATTTTCTTGTTCCATAGAAGGTGAACTTTAATTCACAACCTGTTTGTAAGAGCTATAGTGGAAGGAGTACATTATTATAATGAATATAATAATAATTATCACCCTCTACAGAGGGGTTAATCCCTTAGGTATTAATTTAACTTTCCCATAAGTAAGCATAAAGTCTATATTCATCTCACAGTACTTTTCATATTGTCAAAGATTAAGGCTTGCAGAAGCAAGAAAAGAATAGACTTCAAACAAGGATAGTAAAGTCACTGTCAATGTAAATTTTGCTTCTACTGAGACACAGAGTGAATCACATATCTCCCACTAAATTCACCTCACATTGCACTCTTGTACTTCAGAAAGGAAAGCATTTGAAATACCTGTTGCATACTGTAGCTGTCTTTAGCAATCAAAGCAACTTACACAAGTCATGAAATTGATATACTTCAGGCATGGACATGACTGAAATGACTCAAAAACAAAACTTTGCAATATATCCAAAGCACATCATAGACTCACTCTGTGAGCAGCCTTTCTATGAGGACTAGTCAGTCAATAGATCATTCTTTCACTGCTTATCAAATTTCAAAAAACTGATTGAACTAATTAAACCCATTTGTGAAACTGGGAAGAGATCTAATTAACTTGGCTCCACAGCTTTTGTAAAGGCATTATTATTAACAATGACATATTTGAAATAAATCAGACCACGGCTAAATTCATTAATCCAAGAATTGAGCCTTCCTCACACAACCATTCATTTTCAATTCCAACCAACCTTTTCATTTGCTATGAAATACTGATATACAAAGCCCTAAGTTAAGCAGCTTATGACATGAAATACATTAAAATTTAAGTGATAGCAACACATTAAGAATCATACAAGTAGCTTCCTGCATCCTCATTTCCAAAAGTGTTCTCTAAGCTATTTGCTCATTTGCAATTTATCTTAGATATTTATTTATATGCACACTTACATATCTAAGCATAGATGTGTGATTAATTACATGTATAGTATACATTATTTAATTTTATTAGGTGTATATCTCATAGTTTTGAAAGTCTTCACAAAAAAACCAGGGTACTTTAATGACTCACTGAATACACACACACACACACACACACACGCACGCACATGCCCATCTAATGAATGACAGAAGGAGCATGCACACACACATGAACAAACACAACTTAAGTAAAGATTCTTTTTTTAAGTTGTAATTTTTATAAGTACAAAACCTTGCAGGTCGGTTCTTATTTACCTCTATATAGTTGGTCTTAGAGTTTCCATCACAGCTTTTTTCAACCCAGTTGTTAGTAATACATAAGACAAAGAACATTTCCTCTTAGGTAAGCAGAGAGCCACATACTATAATACAATGATCAGACTACAGATGTTTCAACCCTTAGTAAGGCAATCCTAAGGGAATTAATTTACTTGCTCTCAGTCTCTGCCATACAGTTTTTAATGAGTTAATCCTTTCTGGGCTGTCAGCATCATTATTCTGCAATGTATAACCAATAGAATCTTCCTATGTATTGATTAGAGTTGATTTAGTGATGATGGTCACAGAGATTCAGATCTGACCTAATATACTCAGCAAAATCAGATTATCTTAACTTGATAAATTTTTAAGTTTCATATCTATCTATCTATCTATCTATCTATCTATCTATCTATCATATATAAACAGTTGTAGAGGTTTTGGGTAGGATGGGATAAATTGATATAGGACCTACTGAGTCTATCTATAGAAGAAATCAAGTTATGTTTCCCAAATGTTTTATCTGCAATAGAAAATGAGATAAACATCAGAAATAGGGCATAAAACTAGATATCTATTGAAAGGAATGAATACTCTCCAAGAAGACAATTAAAAGTACTCATAACGTATAACATTTATTGCAATATCAAGAAAGTGGAAGCAAACTTTGTGTCCAAAGATTGGGTAATGAATGATTAGTCTCTGAACATAATAGAGTATTGTTACTTTCTGAAAAAGGTTGCATAAGATAGGCATTCTAATAAAGGACTGACATTTTGAAGTGCTATGCAAAGAAGAAAATAGGATAAAATACAGCAATACACATTGCCAACCACCATTTAAAAGATGGCTTTATTATTTATTTATTCATTCATTTATTTATTTGCAAGGCAATGGGGTTAAGTAGCTTGCCCAGGGCAACACAGCTAGGTAATTATTAAGTGTCTGAGGCTGGATTTGAACTCAGGTAATCCTGACTCCAGAGATGGTGCTCTATCCACTGCGCCACCTAGCTGCCCCCAAAATGACAACTTTAAATGATAAGATTAACTATATTGAAAAATGGACAATTTGTTAAATTCAAGAAAAATGGTTTTATTGTCTTTTAATGAATTTTAAGCACTAAATGAAAAGATTTCAGGGTCTATCAGGTGCAGTCACAAATTTTTAAAAATATTTTTATTTCTTTGTTTTTCCAACAACATGCAACAGTAATTTTTTTCATGTTATGAATTTTACATTTTTCTCCTTTCCTCCCTTGCCTCCATCTCCTCCTGACAGAAAGTAATCTAATATAGGATAGGCTCTCATAACTTTTTATAGAACAGTAGTGCTCCATCACAATCATATATCATAATTTGTTAAGCAATTAAAAACTGATAAGCATCCCCTCAATTTCCACTTCTTTGTCACCACTAAAAGATCTGCTATGGATATTTTTGTTCATGTGATTTTTTTTTTACCCATTTTTGTGATGTCTTTGGAATACAGACCTAGTAGTGATATTTCTGGGTCAAAAAAATATAGTTTTATTGCCCTTTGGGCATAATTCCAAGTTGCTCTCCAAAATGGTTGGATCAGTTCATAAATCCACCAACAATGCATCAGTGTCCCAGTTTTCTCACTTCCCCCCACCATTTTTCATTTTAATCATATTGACCAGTCTGATAAGTGTGAGGTGATACCTCAAAGTTATTTTAATTACATGTATTCACTTTTAGATTGTTTTACTTAAATGGTTTTGTTTGTTTGTTTGGAAGAGATAGAATTCTATACTGATTAGAGTAATTGTGAATTTCACAAATTGTATGAGAAATCAAGTATAATACATTGGAAAGAATATTAGAACATGGAATTGGAATATGGAATATTGGAAAGGGAATCAGATGCTGAATTAAAGTCCTTTCTCTATCAATTAATGCATATCTGATTGCAATTAATTCACAACCTCTCTTCACAATTTTTTATAATACTTTATTTGATATCTTTTGCATTTATCTCACTCTTCTCTGAATTATATCCATTAAGTATGCTGTCAATAACGATAAAAAAGAAAAGATGATGATATATGAACTGACAGAAAAGTGGGGGATTCCTAGATATATGTCTCTAGATGAGGCCTATGTGCTTAATTTTCTTTATCACAAGCGAGGATATATTATAGAATGAGGAGAGAAGGTTGAAAAATGGCAGATATAGAAAAATAAAAGGTGTCAAGCATTAAAAATTTTTTTGTTTAATGTCATTTGTTATTCAATTATTTTTAAAATGTTATTTTGCAAATAACATATAGAACATTCATTTTTTTCTAAAAGTATGTTGTTTCACAGAGGATCCCTGGTGAATCTAAGACAAATATTTTACCTTGTATCATATGAATTGTAGTATATGATTAGGCTACTGCTGCCTGATGACAACTCACCTAAGTTTCTGATTCTGTTTATTTTTCGAAGGACAGAGGTATTGTAAATTGTAATATGCTAACTTAGAATTAGAAGATTTCAGTGGTAGTGAATCAAGATGTCCAAGATCATTCTAAAGTAGAACATTTCCACTTAATCTATTGGTCAAAATGATGGTGAATTCTTTGAAATCTTTGAAAATCTTATTGGAAAGGATAAGGTAGCTAGGAAGTAATGCAATGGACAAAATCTAAGGCATTAAGTCGATAAGACATCAGTTCAAATTCTGTCTCAGGCATTTTTTAACTGTGAAAAATGATCAAGTCACTTATCTATTTGTGCCTCACTTTCCTTGTACTGTAAAAATGTGAACTAATTATAACTCTACTTCACAGGGTTATTGTGAGGAACAAATGAGCTAACATGCAAAGTGTTTAACAAACCATAAACATATAAATGTTAACTATGATGATGATGATGATAATCACAATTATAATAGACCATAATAAAGTCCAAAAACTTCTATTCTGAGGCATAGTATTTGTGTGGTCTCATTGGAAATGGTTAAGCATTAAGTATAGATTGATTTGGTGTTTTCCTGTAGACTTGTTATCAATAAATGGTGCTTTAAAAATCTCTGTCTTCTCCTATCATTGTAAGGAATAAACATATGACACTACTGAGCAAAGACATATTGGAACATTTCATTAAGGGTAACTAAAATGTGCAATACTATATTCACAGAAGTTATCCACCAAGGTAATTTTTAAGTATATAAAACTATCTTACTGGAATATATTTAATGTGTTATCCCAGGCATGAACGTCCAATATGCATTTGTCTATTCATCTCTAATATATAATATATATTTGTCTATTTATCTTCTATGTCACCCATCACCGTGGTATCTAGCATTTGAAGAAATAGTGGGCTAAAAAGAAACATGCATGTGGGAAACAAGATATCAACATAGCTCCTCTGCTTCCATAACTTTCAAATAGAAGATACATAAAATAATTTGTAAATTATACTGTAATTTTCCTGTGAAAGACATTGACAAAAATTCTTAGACAATAATAGAATTAGTGCTGGAAGAATTCTCTAATCTAAATTTTTCATGTTAAAGATGAGAGAGTGAGGCCTAGAGAAACCAACTGATTTTACCACCGATACTCAAATGGCAAAACTTTGAGTTTGGTTTTCTACCCAGTTCCCCTGGATTCCAGAGACAGTGACCTTTCCACAATACATCTCTGCCTCCTTAATTCACTTAAAGTGATAGATCTGACATATATTGTTCTATCATCAAATCCCAAATAACATTACAAATACAGTTGCCTTATCACTGACTCAGTTTCCTCATTTGAACTATCTACTTTAAAATATTATAGTATAGTAATTTTTAACTTTAAAAGCTGTTTAAATTTGAATTATTTTTTGTAGATGAAGAGGAATAGATAATAAATTATAGACAAGTCAAAAATCATGATGAAGAGAAATAAAGGGGAGTGAATGTGCTTGGTGATAAGACCAACTGACCTGACTAGATGGTGAAGTGTATATTAAGAAATTGTGAAGTTTAAAAAATGAATGGGGTCAAATTGCTGATGGTCTTGAAAGTCAAACACAGATGTTTAAGCTTGATGTGATTAATGATAAGAAGGAATTGTAGATTCTTGATTAAGAAAGTGACATGATGGGAAATGGTCATTGTAAAATGTATTAGGAAAGAAAGAAGTTTTGGCAAGAAAAGTCTAAATGCTCACTTAAACCAGTGCTTCAGGCTTGAGGCAAAAAGGGAAGGAATAGTGGCCAAAAAAAGAGATATAAGACATTTTTAAAGGAAGAAAACAAAGAAATATGATTCACATAACAGTGGAAAAAAGAGTGGGACTGATGATTGCCAAAATGAGAGACTAGAAGAGTGATGTAATAATTAACAGAAAAATAAGGTGGTTCCCTGATGACTGAAAGATAAGTGTACATTCATGTTTGTTCCTAAAAATAATGTCCTGTTTTTCATATCAAGGTAGCTATGAGAATATATGCAGCATGTATCAATCAATCACATAGAGCTCTAGACCTAGAGGGAGTTACTTCCTGAATTCAAATCTGGATCCAGATACTTGCTGTGTGACCTGGGCAAACCACTTAACCATTACCTCAGTTTCCTCATCTGGAAAATGAGCTGGAGAAGGAAATGGAAGACCATTCCATCATCTTTGCCCAAAAAAGCACAAATGAGGTCACAAAGAGATGGAAACTGTTAAAAAGCTCTTGTACAGCAGCAATCAATCAACAAGCATTTATTAAGCACCTATTATGCACCAATCGTGCTAGGAACAAATACAGAGAAGAGAGTAATTTCAGTTGTTATGGTATTTAAACTCTTTCAGGTGAAATAACATGTCTATTTGGTGGCACAGTGGACATAATGATAGACTTGGAATCAGGGCAACCTGTTTTGTGATTCAAATACTTATTAGCCACTTAAAACTTAATCTCTCTCATCCTCAGTTTTCTCATTTGCAAAATGGAGATAATAGTATTTACCTTTTACAGTTGTTAGGGGGATCAAAGTTCTTTGTAAATCTTAAAGTGCTCTAAAATGCTTATTATTAAATAAGTAGATAGAGAATATATACATATGCATGTAAATACAAACATGGAAACAAGTACATTCTATATGGAGTATGATATATATGTCATGTAATAAGGACAAGATTGTAGAAGAAAAGGAAATACTCAAATCAGTAAATATGTAATGTTAGCAAACAAAAATAAACCCAAATCAAATTCCATAGGCAATAGTCTAATGTTCTCATAGACTATCACAACAAATTCAATGATCAGAAAGATATTTTCATGCTAGGGTGATTTGTTTCTGGTCTTTGTTAATTACTCTATCTTTTTTTTAAAAAAGTGTTCTTAGACTATATTAAGAGCTTTGATTTTTAAATTATCAGGTTTAGATTTTGGTGCATTTTAAGTCAAGGATGAGTCTGAACTTTCATTACATATTTTTAAAATATGTAATTCTTTTACATTTGGCCTAGCTGAGCATGATGCTATGTAAGGAACATTTATTTAACTAAATGTAAGTTCATTGAACTGTTGGATCAATATTTTCCAGACTGTCAATCAAGCTAATAAAATACAACTGTTTGACACAATGTGCTAAAAATGCTTCTGTGAAAAAAGCTACCAGCACGTGTGGGCTTTGGAAGCTAAGCAAGTTCACAATTGAATACCTGTAGGCCAGCTTTGATGTGGCTATATTCATATGCCCGTTTCTGATCCATCTTCAGAATTTGCCACAGGCCATTTATTTTAGTTTAGGGGATATGAAGGGAGTATATATAATCCAGAAAGAAAGTACATTTAACATAGTTCAGAACCTTTTTTTTTTGTTTTCTATTCAAGATTGCATTTTTTAAAAACTCTCTCTCTCTCTCTCTCTCTCTCTCTCTCTCTCTCTCTCTCTCTCTCTCTCTCTCTCTCTCCCCCCTTCTCCTCTCTCCCTCACCCTCCCTCTCGATCTCTCTAGATCTCTTTCTATGTCTCTGTCTCTTCCTCTCCCATACATAAGCAGAGCATTTTTGTACACATGTAACTATTGACAGAGGTAGAAGCAGTGATGATTTCCAGTCAAAATGAGAAAAAGATTTAAAAAAAAACACACAAAAACACTTTTCTCACTGAAGGTAAATTTCTTTGGACAATCAATTTAATCACAAAGTGAAAGGGTGAACTATTTCGATTTTTGTTTTGTTCAATATCCAACATATACTTCTGACTCAATAGTCATTAAGGAAGGCAAAGGGGAATAAAAGAAACCATAAACTCTGATATTTTATTATTCTAGCTCTGTGAGATTCATGTAAAAAGTCTCAATCACTTATGGCAATATTGTAATAATGTGTAATGGTTTTCTAATGTGAGCCTGAACTTCAACCTTAATTACTGCTTGCAATTTAAACATTGCCTTTGGAATTGAGTGCAAATATTACATGATGAGATTTTTGAGGTTTGATTTAATTTTTTCTTTCATTTTTTGCAATTATTTTATATTAGCAATTATAAAAGCAAATATTTTTGAGATTAAAAAAACCCATATAACAAAATGTGCCATATTTCTACTAAGACATGGTGTCCGATCACTCTCACTTTCGAAAGAATCAATGAATACTGTATTGGAAGGTAGCAGTTTAGAAACACTCTAGTCCTGTCCATCTGGAGCTACTACCATGACAAACTGAAATGCAACAAGAATACATTATGGTTTCTAGGGGATATAGATCATGAAAGGTGAAGCTAGATGTGTAATAGATTTCTTGGGTTGCAATCTCACATTAGCTATGTGCTAAGTAACATTTGCCTCATCAAATTACTGGATTATAAACAATGCCAAAGTATCAAGGTAGCAAGTATTTATTAAAAGCCAACTGAGTGTCAGGCATGATACTTAAGTAGAAGCTCATTCATAAATTTCACGAGAGACTCATAAATTTTCAGATTAGACATTACTTGTCTAAACATAGATTAATTAAAACCCTGATAGCTTTGATGGGAATGAGAGGGAGTGGACAGTATGAAGTACTGTGCAATTTTCTCTGCCCTATTTTTGAAGGGATGTTGAAGTAGTCATATTTTTCATAATTTCATGTATCCTAAAAGCAACAAAAGCTCTTTTTAAAAAAATATTTATTTGTTTTTCTAACTACATGCAACAGTAACTTTACCAATAATTTTTGGCAAGATTTTGAGTTTTACATTTTTCTCCTTTCCTCCTTTCTCTCTCCCCTCCCCCTGACAGAAAGCAGTCTCCATATTTATAACATGCTAAACATAGATCCATATTAGTCATGTTGGATATGGATCCAAACAGAAAAAAAACATTAGAGATAAAAAATTACATAATAAAAAAGATTATTCATACCCTTTGACTCAGCAATTTCAATTATAGGACTACAGTCAGAAGAAATTATGAAAAATGGGAAAATTCCTACATGTTCCAAAATATTCATAGCAGCTCTTTTTGGTGGTAGTAAAGAATTGGAAACTGAGGTTATGACCATCAATTGGGGAATGGCTAAGCAAGTGAATGAACATGAATACTTTGAAATACTATTGTTCTATAAGACTAAAAGATGGTCAGACTCTAGAGAAGCATGGAATGACTTATGGGATCTGATGCTGAGTGAAGGGAGTAGAGACAAGAGAACAATGGGCACATCAACAATAACATTATGAGATGAGCAACCTTGAGGGAAGCAGCTCCTCTCAGCAGTCCAGTGAACTAGGACAACCACATTTGACTGGTTTTGGACCAGAGGAAGAAAAACAAAACACACAGAAAAAAAAAAACAACCCTTCCAAATCTAATAAACACTTTATAAAATTATAACTTATCTCTTTCCCTTAATCCAACCAAATTCCTCATGTCAAAAATTACTAATTTGTAAAAATGTTTAACAAGTAAGTAAAATGTTAACCTGACTGTTCCCTGCTGAGAGGAGGTGGGGTGAGAAGGGAGGGTAGAGGGAAATTTTGTAACTTGATAATATGCATGTACAAATGGATGAGAAAAAATAAATAAATTTAAATTTAAAAAGAGAAAAAAATACATGACTACTTTTAAAAATTGAAGATAGCAGGATTTGGTTTTCATTTAAATTCCACAATTCCTACCATGAATATAGATGTTATTTTCCATCACAAGTCTTTTAGAATTGCCTTTGATTATTTTACTTCTGAAATAAATAAATCCATTATAGTTTACCATCACCCCATGTTGTTATTAGTATGTTCTTCTCGTTCTGCTCATTCTACTCAGAATTCAATTGTTTTCAGGCTTTTCTGAAGTCCTATCCCTCGAGATTTCTTACAGAACAATAGTATTCTATCTTATAATGAATAATTCTTAATTAAAATACCTAAATAAATCACTTCTGGCACAGATATTGGAGTAGTCACTTAACCAGAATCATCAAATCTCAAAAATAAAAATGACCTCAGAAGTCATTTAATCCAACTAATAGCTGAAAAAGACACTCTTCTAAGTATAATTGGGAGTTTGGTCACTTGACTTTGGTTCCCTCTTCTGAAAGGTAACTTGTTACTCATTAAGGCAGTATACTCTACTTTTTTGAAAACTCTCATTGTTAGGAGGTTTTCTTTTAGTCAGGTTTCAATCTGCCGCTGTCTTATCTTTCATTCATTGCCAGAGTTCTGTTCAGATCACTCTCTATGACAACCTTTCAAATATTTGAAGGAAGTTATCATGTTTCCCCAAGACATTCCTTCCCTAGGTTATGTATTCTCAGTTCTCATAAAGAACAATCCAATCCCTTTTGCTACAAGGGAATGTGTGTGTGTGTGTGTGTGTGTGTGTGTGTGTGTGTGTGTGTGTTGTGTACACACACACGTGTCTAGTATATAAATTCTATATTAAAAAGCTGCAATTATCTAAATTCAGAATGTTAATGTTTTGTATTGGTAAAAATTTATTTTCTTTAGAGATATTTCAATTTCTAATTTTATTAGTTATATGGAATAACTAATTTATATGTGACCAAGCAGTTGTTCAAAGGCATTAGACAAGTGATCATACAACCTCAACTTGTAAAGCATCAATGATAAGGAGTTAAATACTCTCTTAGACAGCTTATTTACCTTTGGAGCAGTACTATTTACTAATAAAAATATCCTACCAAAGATGCCAGATTCTGACTTGTTGGGGTGTTTACTCCCTGCTTTTAGTTCCTCCCTGTGGAGTCCAACAGAACAAGTCTTATTACTGTTCTACAGATTGACTTTCAGATACTTTAAGATACTTATCTTCCTCTTTTAAGCATTTTCTTTTTTCATATAAACTATTATATTTTAATATATTTCAAATGTCATATGTTTTGGAAGCTAATAAAACTTTAATCATTTGTACATGTGCATGCACATGTGAGTGTGTATTTGTGACTATATGTGTAATGGACATCATGAACCCTTTCTCAGATAAACTATTTTTAAATTTTAAAATAAAATACATAGAATTGTAAGAGAAGTCTATTATACTGAAATACAGTTATCAAAATAATTATAAAATATTAACTCAAGTGAAGAACCCCCTGCTTTGTTGTTCCATTTGGGTATGAGTTTGGGATGGGGAAGAAGATTTCAATAAACCTAATATGTTTCACTTGCATGCTTAGTGTTATTTATATACATATAAATGTATATACATGTATATACAGAGGCAGCTCGGTGTTGCAGTGGGCAAAGTACTAGATCTGGACTTGGGCAGAAATAAGTTTAAATTTCACCTCAGACATTTCTTATCTGTTTACCTCAACTTTTTCAAATGCAAGATTGTGGTGAGAATCAAGTTAAATAATTTTGCAATTTAGCTATATCGAAACTATAAATGCTTATTGCCTTTCCCCTACCTGCCTGTCCAGGATACTTGTTCCTCCTCCAATTGATTGGACATGGCAAATCTGAAGTGAATATGAAATATCTGTTTAGTAGTACTAAGTAGTGTATTTACTTCCCAGAAGATTAATGAGATGTGTGAAATGTTTTATATTGCTAATATATATATATATGTATACATATATATATATATGTATATATATATATATATATATATATACATATATATATATATACTTATTACTCTTTTGTGACTTAGACATTTTTTCTAGTGGAGGAAATAAAAACCATCCTAAACATAAAATCCACATTGTCCATTGAATACATTTTCTAGAAGGTACAATTTTAACCACATTTTGGGAGGCTCTACCTAATCATATCTAAGTTAATAACCTTTTATTTTACTTAAAGATTTTCCTAGGAGTTTCTCCAGGGTGGGGTAATAAACCAGAAAGGAAAACAGCTGAACATCCTAGGGTGAATCAGAGTTCTTGTTCAAGAACCCGAACTGACTTGATGAAGGGAGCCCCTCATGTTAACAGTTATGCTTAAAAACATATAGTAATTATTTTCAATAAATATATTTGGATGAAAAGACTGAAAGCTGAAGGAAACTCTGAAGTAATCTAGTTCATTTCTATCTTTTTTATAAATGTGAAAACAGATGTCAATAAAAGTCAATGAAGTGGGGTGGCTAGGTGGCATAGTGGATAAAGCACAGGCCTTGGAGTCGGGAGTATCTGGGTTCAAATACGGTCTCAGACACTTAATAATTACCTAGCTGTGTGGCCTTGGGCAAGCCACTTAACCCCATTTTCCTTGCAAAAAAAAAAACAAAACCTAAAAGTCAATGAAGTGGTCAAGGCCTTAAAGCTAGGCTTCTTGAGTTCTAATTCAGTCAGATATAAATTATATGTTCATATAAGACACACAGTTATGTGACAATGAAAACTTTTGTTTTAATTTTCTGTACCTATGAAATCTATTCCTATCTATCTATGTATCTATATATTATCTATGTCTGTCTATCTATCTATATATCATCTATGTCTGTCTGTCTGTCTATCTATCTATCTATCTATCTATCTATCTATCTATCTATCTTACTGCTAATTTCCCTATAAAGTAAAATATCCCAGGGTCATTAGTTTTCAGCAGCAGATTGATAAGTGTTTGAATGTATTATGTTTTCTTTTAGTTTGATCATAGTCAACTGTGAGAATCCCTTGTATCTTTGTGCAGTTTCTATGGCAATAAAAACTGACCAATAAAATAACCATATAATGAAAGTTCTAGACAAATGCCATAGTTAATTATGCTTTCTTTATTTTAGAGAGGTTCCTGGAGTTTTTCCTCCAAAGAGTGAATAGAGCTGAAAAAAGAAATACATCCTTTGGAGGATCAGGTCCCAAAGAACAAACTTGACCTCTCTGAACTTAGTGGTGCTAGGCACTTTCCTTTTCAAATTCCTCCTTCTCTATTGAGGTAGATCAGAAAACCTTATTTCCAGAAATAATGTAGAGGTCTTATCATTCCACAAACATTCTATAGCCATTGATCAATATAGCCCATCATCATCTCCAACTCATCATTTTTATAACTGACCCCCATCATCTTTCCCCCACAAATAAGTTCCTCCTCTTCTGGGTAGTTTTTCTTTTTCTATTAGTAATATGACATTCATATAACAACCTGTAACCATAAGTCAGGTTGTTTGAGATTTATCCAATTTATTTAAGGTTTAATAATTTTCCTTATAAACTTCTGTTAAAATTTTCTTCTTCCACACCAAATGAGTTAACTCCAGAATGTCCCCCTTTATATATGTTTTCATTGCATTTTCTGCCACCAATAGATTCATGCTTTCTCTGAGTTCTCATTCCCACAGCAGAATTTTTGCATAACCAAACATATCTCTGTATGTTGACAGCATGCTATACTTGAAACAAACAATTGCAGTGTAACCACAGACTAGCTGCTTGACCTCTTACACTCAATTTTGATCTAAGTTACAAAAAAGGAACAATAGTTACAAACTTCCCAGAATTGTTATGAAAATCATAGAATACATGCAAATTACCTTGTGAATATAAAAGTGTTATTTGAATGTCAAATATTACTAATAGAAAGAGAAAAAAAATTTCCAGAGGAGGAGAAACTTGGTAGGGGGGCAGGGAGAGATGATGGGGTTAGTCATAAAAATGATGAGTTGGAGATGACGATGGGCTATATTGATTTAATTAATAATCAGGCAATTGCAAATATAGGGTCAGCATTATTTAGGTGATGGGTCAAGTTGAAATATAGAGACCTAGACTTGGAAGGATATGATAATCTACAAAATGAGAAAGCTAGACTACATGGAAGCAATAATTGACTGTGAGAGAATAAATGCAATATCCAAGGGAGATAATGTAATGGGATAAAAGCAAGGGCTCTTAGTCCACTTCCAGCTGAGTCAGCCTAAAACATGATGCTGTGAATGTCATTCTCTTGCTAAAGAATTTATAATAGTTTTGTAGTTCCTTTTACTCCTTTTTTAAATTAAATGTAAACTCCTCACTCTGGATTCCATAGTGGTTGTGTAAGAATCAAAGCATCTCATTGAGATGGAGTATATTAAAGTCAATAAATAGCTGATAAATCAATGTTGAATATGTGACTAATCAATACAATGGTATAAATAGTAATGTTATTGATGTATGCTAGAATAAAGAAAGACTTTATGGAAGAAGTAGGATTTTATGGAGATAGGTAGAAATTATATTTTGATACCTAAACTATCCAGTATTTTTTACCTTTTCTTTTAGTCAAAAAAACCCTTCAGATCTGCAACTAAGTCTCTAGATACCTCTGTAATTATGTAATGTAGAGCAGTGGAGGCAACCCACTCTACTGTTAAGAAAGTTCCAATTGTAAGGATATTTTTTCCCTGAGACTCAGCCTAAATTTGCTTCTTTGAAACTTTCTTGTTATTCTTCATTGTCTTTTGGGTGGGGTGGGGAGGAGGAACAAATATGATCCAACCTACTCATGATAATCTTTGAAATACTTGAAGACAGCTAACATCTTCCCTCTTGAGTCTTTTGTTTTTTCCTCCTGGGATTTTTCTTTCTAAACCTACCCAGTTCCTTCAGCAAATCTTCATCTAACATAGACTCAAGGGCATTCACCATCCTTATTTCTGGATCAGCTTATTGTCAGCTTATAAATTGTTGTTATTGTCAGCCTATCAATGTTCTTCTTAACCTATATTGCCCATAACTGAATGTAACACTTCAGAAGAGGCCTAACAAAGGTCAGTATAGTGGGATTCCAGGAAATTATGCCTCTCAACTATAGACAAAAATCTAATTAACATTTTTAGTTATGATTTTCATATTTCTAACTCATTTTGAACTTATATTCCACTAAAAATTCCCAATCTTTTTCAAAATAATTTCTATATAGTGATGTCTCACATATCCATTTTTATTATTATTATTCCATTTAATTTTAGTGGAAGAATTTAGATTGATCTATATTGAATTTTGTCTATTTACATTTACATTTAACCCAATGCATGGGTCTTTTAGAATCTTTTTTTGGTTATTTACTCTTTTTTTTTTAGGTTTTTGCAAGGCAAATGGGGTTAAGTGGCTTGCCCAAGGCCACACAGCTAGGTAATTATTAAGTGTCTGAGACTGGATTTGAACCTAGGTACTCCTGACTCCAGGGCCGGTGCTTTATCCACTGCACCACCTAGCTGTCCCTGGTTCCTTACTCTTGTAGTCTTTGATTTAGTTTTCTTTCCTAGTTTTGTGTCTTTTGCCAATTTGATGAGTATACCACCAAGATTTTTATCTAAATAATTTATTAAAATGTTTATGAGCACAGATTCAAGCACATATTCCTGGGGCACTCAACTAGAAGGCTTCTACCTTGTTGACATGGAATCACTGATAGCTATTCTTTGAATTTGGTCATAAAATGAGTTCTAAATCTATCTGATTGTATTGGTATCTATTTTGCATATTTTCATCTTCTCTACAAGAATAATTTGCTACTTTATAAAAAAATTTTCTAAACTCTAGCATAAATTATAGCCTAAGCATTTTCCTCATTTACGCATCCATTTTACATCCTCAGTGCTTAGCATAGTACCTGGGACATAGTAGATGTTTAATAAATACTCATAAATTGATTGATCATTTATAATCCTATCAAAAAAGGTAATATGTTTCATCTGATATGCTATTGTTGAAATCATGTTGGTTTTTCATTATCCCTATGTCCCTTTCTATTTATAGTATGACTATGGGCAACTCAATTAATAATTCTTAACCTCAATTCCTTCTTTGTAAAATGATGGGTGAAATTTGGACAACATGACTGCTAAAATTCCTTAAAGCTTAAACTCTGTGAATTCTGTGGTCTTATCTCAGTAAAGGTCTTGTGCTTAATGTAATGGAAGTATTACATTCTACTTCTTGCATATTAATGATATTACTACCAAAATAATAACAATCTACATGCATGTGGCAATTTAAGATTTATAATGTGGGCCCTTAACAACACTTAGGAAGAAGATAATACAAATATCATTATCTTATTTTATAGGTGAGGAAACTGAGGATCAAAAAAGTTGTATGGCTTGCCTCTGGTCACCTAGCTTATAACCATTAGAATGATTTGAACTCAGCCCTCTTGATTACAAGTCCAGGACTCTTTCCTGGATGCTATTCTTTTCACAAAAATTTCTGAGTTTAATACTGATCAAGTATAAGATTGAACCTTAAGTTAATTGAGTTCAGTTGAACAAACAATTATGAGGATTTCTATATGCAGATCTTTGTACCAGACAGTGACACAGATAAACCTGTTTCCTATTCCCATCTTTTAAATCTATTGCGACATGAAAAGTAATTCAATCAACAATCACTGCCTCTGAAACTAATGTGTATTTTGACTAAACATCCTGTGACATACCAAATCTAAGCATCTTTTCTTGGCACCACCTCCTTGTCACTCCTTTCTTTCAAGAATGTAAGATTCTTGAAGAGTACAATCTTGCTACAGTATTTGCTTTTCCAGTGTTAAATGAAGTATTTGACACATGGCAAACATTTAATGGAGATTTTTCAAACATTCATTCATTCAAAAATCGTAAAACAAACCCATCTCATAGTAGTTGGGAATGTCATATGTAATAATATATGTTAAGTGATTTGTAAAGCTAAAAGGGCTACATAAACATATATTATGATTAATCTTACTTTGCTGAAAAATATGCAAATTGAATTGAATCCTATTTTCCAAATAACTTAAATTAAGGCGTTATAATTTCTGAGATATTATATTTTCATTAAAGGTTTATCTTCAATTGTCAGATGTTCCTAAACCTCTTCTCTTCAATTTTTTTCTAATTAAAGAAATACCAAACATAAATGGACTATATTTAAATCATCAACCTTGAATAAATGATTTTTATGTGATTATTTGATAGTACTTTTCCAATGGGAAAAAATACCTATTTTTTTCAAGAATGTATATTTTATATACTAAATTATCTTAAAACAGAATCCAAATAGAATTAGTCATCCAAATGCCAACATTTAACAAAATAGTAGAAAAGACCCCCAAATCTAGTTGAAGATTTGCAAACTTATGATTGCAATTGAACAAGTTCTCAAGTTTGCATGACTAGATATCCATTTGTCAAAAATCTGCTAACCATAATTTATAATTATGTACATTACACAAATGTTGAAAAATAAGTGCCAGTAACATATGGAGGTGGTCATTTATGTTGGTGCTAGCTTTTCTGGCATTGCTGATAGAAATGTACATCTGTTTATAGCAGATGCAATGTTAATATTACTTTTAACTAAACTCAATGGAATTACTAAATCCTCAGTAAATAAAAATCTGTCATGTTTGCCTTCAGTTTTCATACCGACTTGGGAATTTGCCTTTCAATTTCAGAACTTTTGAAATATGCAATGTAAAGAACTAAAGATTTTCTTATTGACTTTCCCTGGAACTTGCTCAATACAAGGTAATAATGCTGGAGATGGAAATGCTTCAAACTTTAACAACAGTTGTATTTTTTTCCAACAATGGCTATATGTATTTCACAAAATTGAATATACCCAGGCAATTCTCATGGCTAGTGACATTTCTACAACTTCACTGTGACATAATCTTGGTTAACAAAAAAAAATCCTGTAAGCTATCTGCCATAAACATTAGAAAGATATCTGGTATTATTTATTAGAGACTCTTTATTAGATGAGACTCAAATACAACCAAGGTATCTGGAAACATATTTTTGCAGGTGCGAATGTACATGTGTACATACACACAGAAAGACAAGAAATATTCTAAACCATAAGTTTTCACTTTATTTCTTTAACTTGCAACTGTTTTTAGTGTGATACTCTAGACAGAGTTCCATTGTTAATTTTACTTATGAACAAATCAGTATTCAAATTCTAATATAAGCATCCAACTTTTCCCCTTCCTCCCATGATTTTTCTAATAATTGAAGAAAGTAATCTAGTGACAGTTCTATTTGAAAACAACCCTATTATGAAAAAGAACTTTTCAATAATCCAGTAATTTATGAATGGAGCTTTTTCTTTACATAACTAAAGACTTGATAAAATATCAATATATCAAAGATATCAATATATCCAGTCACTTCTAAAATCTTATCAGTTGAATGTGCAAAAGAAAAAAGATGACTTTTCCCTTCAATGGAAAAGAATAAATTACCAGCAGAGCTTTCTCATTAAGCTCTTAATTTTTGGTCTGACTTATCACCATACTTTTAAAGTCATACTGCTTTAGAAATACATCTTGCCTCTTAGTGTAATTTTGCTTTGTTCCACATTGGATATTTGTTTTGGGTGTTCATAAGAGGAAAGGTCTAAATGTGGAAGGGAACTCAAAAGTCATCTAGTCAGTGCTTATTATTTGACAAATGTGGAAAGTGATTATCAGAGAGGTTAAATTATTTTCCCAAGGACTAATGAGAGTTAGATGGAGAATTTGAATCCAGGGTTTCTGATTACAGTTCGAGCTAGAAGGAATTTTAAACATTATCCCAATCCATCCTATAGGTTAAAGTTGCATGTTCTTCTCTGAGCATTGGACATATATAACAGAACTTGATTCTAGTACTGGTTCAGCTACTACACAAAAATGATATTGAGCAAATCACTAAACTTCCCAGTCTCCTGAACTGTAAAAGAAGGAGGCTAGATTATAACGATCAATCTCAAAATTCTTTTGTTGGTTAAAGATGAAATAATTTTGCTTTTCTTATCTATCTATCTATTCTATTACTTATCTCCTTTTTTTTGAATTTTTCAGTCATTTCTGACTCTTCTGTGATGATCTTGTTTGAATTTTTCTTGGCAAAAGATACTTGAAAGCTTTTCTATTTCCTTCACTTGTTCATTTTGTAGATTGAGAAACTGAAGCAAATGGGGTTAAGTTGTTGGGAGCTGTTGTGTATGGAAATATTGTAAATTATCTTCACCTGGTGTCTTTGAACATCAGAGCCTTGTTCTACTAAGTGCCATGGGAGTGGATTAGACTAGAAAGGATATTTAAGCACTTGTATTCTGGTGAATAAACAGAGCACTTGGTGGTCTTGATGGAGTGCTTGTCTCCTTTGTCTTCCTTGTCTCCTATTCCTCCAAGGCTTGTCTGAGGAGATTGAGGGAGTCCAGTAGTGGGACTGCATATAAGAGTCCAAGAAAGGGACTTGACATATTGGCATCTGAACAGGGACTAGACATATGGCACAAAGGCATGTTATCTGAGTAAAGTCTGGAAGAAGGACATAGCAGATACAAGCAAGAGAACCAGGTGATATCCCAGGGCAGAGAACTCTGAGAGAACGTAGCAAGTTGATCTGACACTTTAGGGGACTGGTTTTAAACAAAGAGGAACCATCAAAAGTGAGAAAACAATTTAGTTAACATTAAGGAATCAGCAGGAAGAGTCTCCTAGGCAGTGCCCCAGGGGATGAAGCTTCTTGCTCAGCAGGAGTCAGTACCAGCACCATGAACTTGATAAGGAGGACCTGCTTGCTGTTCTTTTTGGCCGTGGCTTTCCTGCCTGACCACACTGTGCGCTCTGGGCACGACCCGTGCCCCTGGACCTGCAACCGGCTGCAGACATCTCTCTTCACTGATGCAGACCCTGATACCTGTGACATACGGAGATTCACTTTTCAGCCTACAGTTGGGCCGCAACTCGGCCATTGCTTGGGCAGCAGAGGGATGTGAATTCCACTCCTGCGTTTAGAGTGGAAGTGTCACATGCTATTGGACAGTTTGTTATGGTGATGGCTGCTGTTCATAAGGTATAGCAGGTTGTACAGGTGTTAACCACTTAGGTGATTTGAAATGCTCGCTTTCATTCTTTGCCCTTACCACCTTCTATAGGGGGGTGGGGGAGAGGGAGAAGGGCAATCTTCCTTTTTGGAACTTCAAAACTCAAGCTTGTGTCTCAAATGGAATGTCGGCTTTGCTACAAGGACAAGACCCTTCCAAAAACTTATTTTAGAAATCAAGGGATTCCCATGTCTTCTTCCTGGTTCAGAGAGGAAGGAGGGGGTTGGACAATGACTATGTTTTCCAATAGGTTATTGATTGGGAAGCTTCATGGTTCAATTAATTAAGAAAAAAAAGGGGGAAGGAGATTTTATTTTTTTCTTGAACTGTGAACTTTGGATTTTGTCTTTGAAATATAGTCTGTGTCTGGCTAATATTTTGGTGTGTTATATATGTGTATGTGTGTGTGTGTGTATTTAATCATCAATAGGATGTTTTTTTCATCTCTCTACTGGCCTGGAGAAGTGGGAAAATGTTTCTATATTTTGAGATTTTTGGTTCTGACCAGGGTGTCCCACAATCTCACTTTGATAAATTTGAAATGCATAAGAATTATTTTCTGTGTTTGTGTTAGTGTCTAAACTCTGAAATAGGTAAAGTTAAATGTTACTCCTTTTTGTTTGGATTTTGAATTTGATTGCTTTGAAAGGTTTTTTGTTGGCAAAAGAAAAACTTCATAATCTTTGTAAATTAGGGGAAATGTATATCAAGGAATTTGGGAATATTGTTTTTACTATTGTTTAATTCACTTCTTTATACTACTTTTGAACTTTTGTTTACAATTTATGTGGCATTCATTATGTAATAATTTTGTTTCAAAAACAAGAAGGGGGATATGTTGGGAACCTTTGTGAATAGGAAAATTGTAAATTATCTTCACCTGGTGTCCTTGAACATCAGAACCTTCTTCTACTAAGTGCCATGGGAGTGGATTAGAGACTGGAAAGGATATTTAAGCACTTTTATTCTGGTGATTAAACAGAACATTTGGAGATCTTGATGGAGTATTTGTCTCCTTTGTCTTCCTTGTCTCCTGCCCCTCCAAGGGTCATCTGGGGAGATTGCAGGAGTCCAGAAGTGGGGCTCCACATAAGAGTCCGGGAAAGGGACTAGACATTAAATGACTTGCCAAAGGTCACACAGCTACTAAGTGTCTCAGATTAGTTTGACACTCTATCCACTGGGTCATCCAACTGCCTATCTCTATTGATCCTCTATTTATTTTAGTAGAAAATTATAGATAGAAAGATAGATATATATACAAACACACATTTGCATATGAAATCTTTATGTATAATATGATATAGTCTTGCAAAATTTATTGTCAATCTTTTTTTTAAAAAATTACTTATTTTGGGCAATGGGGTTAAATGACTTGACCAAGGTCACACAGATAATTAAGTGTCTGAGACCAAATTTGAACTCAGGTCCTCCTGACTCCAGGGTTGGTGCTCTATCAACTGCATCACCTAGATGGCCCTGTCAATCTTTATCTAAATCTCAGGAACTGAGTTTTGAGAGATGGCAGATTTAGATCTTACTACAGACTAAATCTGACTATGTGCAAATTCCTCAGCTATCAGCTAAGCAAGAAAGGAACAATACCCTATTTTAGTCTGAAGAATATAGGCTATATAGCAGGCATAAACATCTAACTTGTTTAAGGTCCAAAAGAACTATAGACCAAATAGAGGAAAGAAAGGAGAATTTAGGGAAAAAAAGGTCTAAATCTCTGTGAAAATTCATGTATAAGTTTGTAGGACTGCCACGATTTCCCAAATGAACCAATCAAAGGTATGATTTAGATGTGAACAAGGCTGAGAAAAAGCTATTGAATCAATTGATCAGTCATAGGCATTACAACAAGCTGAAAACAAGTGGCTAAAGGAATGTAGTCATTCCCTTTCAGTTTTGTATAAAACAGCAAGCCTGTTGAATGTCAGCATTTTAATGGTCAGACTTTTTGCAAGAATGAGTTCAGACCCTGTGCTTAAGATCTAAGACTAGATTGAGTATAAATTTCATATATGTAACTCTCTAACACCTCCCATTCTCATTATTTTTTTATGTTTTATGATGATAAGGATAATGTTTTATATTTTCTGGTTGAATAAATAAGAACCGTGTCTGGATTGCAGTAAACTTGCATTATAATTCTACTAATGCTTTAATGACTGTTAAGGACTATGGAGGGGGTGATAAGAAGGAACATAGAAAGGGGGAAAATAGGATGAGAGACACAGACAGACAAATAGATAGGAATAGATGGAAAGAGACAGAGATAGAGAAAATCTTGCCCTCAGACAACTTAATTCCTTGATTTAAGTGACATCACACCCACAACAAACACATTTGATAATGACATATATGTCCAAAAAAAATCCTTTGCTTTCCTATTGGCAGGAAAAAAGTTTTTTTGTGTATTTATTTACTACCAGATCACATTCTAATCCTTTGCTTCATCCTGAAACCTTTCCTTCTCATTGGATGGCTATTTCCAGAATCTCTATTTAAGGACAGTATGCAGCCTGTACTCATAAGATCCATGCTTTCTGTCTCTGTACCATGTATCCAAGTAACTATGTTGTGCATCTTTAAGTTCCTTTTATGAGCAAACTCTGTCTTTTTCTCTTTGTCCCTTCTGTCTTTGTCTCTCTGTGTCTGTGTGTTTCTGTCTTTGCCTCTCATCCCCTTCCTATAGAATGCAAATTACTCTTTGAGGGCATAAATTATCTTTTTTACTTAAATGTATCTGTAGCATTTAGCAAAAAATCTGGCACCAGTGAGTGTTTAATAAATGTTTTATTGACTGACTGATTCTTTGTCACAGGAAAATATCTTCATGAGGACCCAATAAGTAGAAGGGAACTTCCCCTAACTCATTTGTAGAGTGAACAACCATTAAGTGCTAAAATTTAACTAGTATAACATCTTGATTTTCAGAACTTTCTAAAATGATTTGTCATGACTCTCACTGAATGAATAAACAGAGGAAAAAGTCCTGGCACTAAAAGATCTGTATTAATCACATTTTTTTAGTCATTGCTTTATCAAATGACCTTGGGGAATCCTTCATTCACCTACAGAGTATATTATGGCCACCTCACGGTACAATACATTTTATTATATAGGTTTATAGATAACCCACTAAATTTTTATGATATGGATTTATAGGATTTATAAATTTGCACTGTACAAATGTTCCAGGGAGACAGGTAGGGTACTATGATACATTCTAAAAATGTACTCCCAAATAGGGTATTCTGTGCATAAATCAAAAATTAATAGGAGAAAATAATTTCATTGTACCATTATCATCTAAACAGTCAAATAAATAGCAGGTTTTTACAAATTATCTAAAAATAGTGTAGTCTACTATAAAGAGCACTGACCTTGAAATCAGAGGACCTGAGTTTGTGTACTCCAACTCTAATATAGAAATAAATATTTGAATTAGATAAATGGAAGTAGAATATGAAATTCTACTGCATGGGAGCAGCATCTCAGTTGGCACCTATTTCTATCCACTTCATTTTACAGATGAAGAAATCAAGGCCCAGAGAACCTAAATGAATTTCCAAAGTTATCAGGAACATACTTTAAACACAGGTTCTCTGACTTTAGAGTCAAATCTTTTTCTTTTACATATCAATCTTTTATTTGTCTTTGTATTCACAGTGCCTAACACAGTACCTTATATGCGTTGGGCCCTTAAGATATACTTATTATTATTTTTTAGTCTGCAATAAAATAAAATGATAGGTCTACAATAAAAAAAAAATACTAGATTTGGAATCAACAAATTGTTTTCAGGTCTTGACACTGGTTATTACTACCTGCACTGCCATGGTCTTCAGTTTCCTCTATTAGAGATGGTGAAAGTAGATGACTTCTGAGGTCCCTTACACATATAAATCTCTTGTCCTATAGCATTGTTCTTGAATAGTAAGCAGGGCCATCTGGCATTCTGTGGCTAAATACAACTCAAGCACCATAAGGTGGAGGATCAGTGATAACAAGCAGTGATTTATATATCAGATAACACATAGCAATGCTTTATCAAGGACCTAGATACCTCAAACTGCTGTGCATTCCTGAAATGTTAAATCTAGCAACTTATTATGGAGTGGGACATTGAGTGAAGAAAACCCTGGCAAATTTTGTCAGTCACTTACTTTCAACAGATTGAATCCATGTACTATTCAAAAAAGGCAGTCATATCATTTTGAAGAATTATTTGAAGAATTCTATGGTTTGCTTTGTTTTTATTTCCCCCCCCCGAAATGTATAGACATAAAAATCCACAAAGCGTTATTCTGTGTTGCATGTATTTGCATAGAAATACGTGTTTCTGTGTCTTTTACCTCTCCTCAAAGATGTATTTCCACAAGGTTTAGCACAGAATTGGGAAAAAAAATTGACCTTATAAAACATATTTCCCCATGTATAAGATGTATCCTTTTCTGAAAAATTGGAGGGGAGGTCTAAAAATTGGGAGTGCCTTATGCATTGATTGTAGATTTTTTTTTGCATTTCCTGCTTTTTCCTACTTTGTTTTTGTTCTAATCATTGTAGATCTTTTACTTACAATTCCTGATTTTTCCTGCTTGTTTTTGGGCTTGTTGTAGAATTTTTACTTGCATTTCCCACTTTTTCTGTGATTATTATTTTTGCTCTCATTGTTTTGCATTTATTACCAATATATTAGGTGACTTCTTGCCATGTTCTGTCCTCAGAAAAGATTTTTATCCAGAGGTGAATTCAAGTTCAAATTGATACAGTTTGCAAAAGTGAATGGAAATTGTGCTGCTGAACATAAGTGTGGTTCTCCACCAACTGAGAAAACAATCCAAGACTGGCTACAGGAAGAAGAAACCCAATTGAAAATGCTCTGGCAGAAGAAGGCCATGAGAGGCAAGTCAGCCAAATGGCCTGATGTAGAAAGGAAATAGAAAAGATGGATTGAAGAGCAAAGGGTCATTGGAATTCCTGGGTCCACAAAGATGGTTCAGCATGAGGCAAGAAAAATTGCTGATGAAAAAGAAAGGAAGACATAATTGGTGCTTCAAGTTCATGAATCAGAATAGACTAAGCCCATGTCCGAGCAGCAGACTTGCCCAGGGAGTGCTTGTGGTCAATCACAGTCCAGAACACAGGCAGGAGAGCAGTCAGAGACTCTCCTAAGACAGTGATTTGTCATGAAATACAGATGAGGATAAGCTAATGCATGGGAGTTTTGACAGTGATGAGTTGTATGAATTTTATGATGACTAAACAAGTTCAGTAATTTTATGTAATTTTTTCCCCAAATTTTGGGCTCCAAAATTAAGGTGTATCTAATACATGCAAATGTCTCATACGTGGGGAAATATGGTAGTTCACTCCAATCATCTTTTAGATAAAGAAATTAAGACTCAGAGAATTTAAGTGTCATGTAAAATCATATCAGTATTAATGAGTGGAGCTGGCATTTGAGTTCACGTTTCCTGATACTAAACCTTATTCTCAATATATGGTAAAATATAAATACTTCTAATTTTTTATTTAGTATTTCATTTTTCCCAATTACATGCAAAAGGAATTTTCAACATTCATTTTAAAATTTGACTTCTAAATTATCTCCTTTGATATAGGTTATATATGTGTAGTCTTGCAAAGTATAATTCCATATTATTCATCTTATAAAAGAGAACATAAACCAAAACAAAAAACCAAGAAAATAAAGAAAATAGAAAGTATGCTTTGATCTGTATTCAGACTCCATCAGTTCTTTTTCTGGAGATGGATAACATTTTTCATCATTAAGTCCTTCAGAGTTTTGTTGAATCATTATTTTCATGACAATAGTTAGTCAATCATAGTTGATCATTTTACAATATTGCTGTTGGTTCTACTCATTTCACCATGCAAAAGTCAGTGTCTTTCTAGGTTTTTCTGAGAGCATCCAACTCATTTCTGATAGCATGAAAGTATTCAATCACAATTATTTACTACAATTTTGTTCAGTCATAATTGATGAACATCCCTTCAATTTCCAAATCTTTGTCACTATAAAATTTTCTATAAATAATTTTGTGCATATGTATTTTTTCTTTTTGGTTGCTATCTTTTTTGGAATACAGACCTAATAGTAGTAGTATTGCTGGAACAAAGGTTAAATAAATGGTTTTATAGGCCTTTGGGAACAATTCCTAATAGCTATAGATAATGATTGAATCAATTCTCAGTTCTGCCACCATTGCATTCGTGTTTCAATTTTCCCACATCCCCTTCAACTTTTGTCATTTTTTTCTGCCCTACTAGCCAATCAATAAATGTGAGATATTACCACAGAATTGTTTAAATTACCTTTTTCCAATCAATAGTAAGTTAGAACATTTTTATTATGACTATAGATAGCATTGATAACCACATCTGAAAACTTTTGATCGTTTATAAATAAAGGAATGACTATGAATTTTATAAATCTGATGCATTTTTCTTTATATTTGAGACATGAAGCCTTTATCAGAGAAATTTGTTTCAAAATTATTTTCACAGTTTTAATTGTTCATTGTATTTTATTCTTTCTCATCTTTCACCATGTCCCTCCTCAAAAGTGTTTTGCTTCTGACTACCTCCTCATCCAACTTTCCTCCTTTCTTATCCCTTTCCCTCTTACTTTTCTGTAAGATAGATTTCTATTCCAAATTGATTGTGTATTTCATTTCTTCTTTGAGTCAATTTTAATGAGAATAAGGTTAAAGAAATCCCCACCACCTCCTATCTTCCTCTCCACTGTAAAAACATTTCTTGCTTCTTTTATGTGACAAAACTTAACCCATTCTACTACTTTCTTCCCTTTTCTCCTAGTTGCCTTCTACTCTCTCACCCCTTAATCTTATTTTCTTAAGATATCATCTCATCACATTCAAATTTGATTCTTCTAGTATAAAGTTTCAAGTAACAAAAGGAACATTGGATTTGGAGATAGAAGACCTGTGTTTGTATCCTACCTGCTTCATCTCAGACACATCATTTGTAGTTTCTGGACTTAATTTTTCTCAGTTTTAAAATTGAAGACATTAATTATTTTACCTTTAAGATCAATATTGGCTTTATATATGTTCATACTACTTTGCATTTTATTTGCTTTATAATTTTGATTGAACCTGAGATTCTGTTTGCATTGAGAAGTCTTAGAGTGGAAACCATCCACTAATGTGGATCTGTAAACTTTCTGTAATTTAGATTCTTAAAGATTGGCTTATTGAGTACTGATCAATTATCATAAAATAAATAGATATCAGAATTAGGACTTTAAACCAAGTGTTGTTACCTCCAGCTCATTGTCTATAACTACATCTTTTCACTCACTTGGTTTCTCAATGAATATTAAGTTTCTGCTATATTCCAAGTCCTATGTAAGTACCAGAGATGTAAAGTCAATACAACCCCTGCTCTCAAGTTGCTATGGTTCTAAAGGGAGCAAACATAAAAAATTATTATGTACAAACAAAATCTATACAGGCTAAATTGAAGGTACTCAATGGAGATTAATGATCAACAAAGTACTAAAATTAAGGGGTTTGGGGAAAGGCTTCTTGTATAATGCAGAGTTTTTCTCGGGATTGAAGAAAGTCACAAGGTATAATTGAGGACGCAGAACATTCGAGGATTAGGGTTTAGCCTAGAGTCAGAAGATAGACTATCTCATGAAAGGGAAAAAACCAGGAGCATAGTTCACATGAATTGTTAAGTCATAAAAAAATTGGAAATGAAAGGGGTCAAGTAATAAATAGGTTTTAAATTCTAGAGAATTTTAAATATAATATATAAATTTTATATTTAATCCTGGATATGATAGGGAGTCACTAGAGTTTAATGTAGACTAATGTAGACTATCTGGTCAAAACTTTACTTTAGAAAGATCATTTTCAAAATGATCCAAAGTCATATAAAAATTGGTCTAAATCACTACTTATTAGAGAAATGCAAATTAAAGCATCTCTGTGATACCACCTCATACCTCTCAGACTGGCCAATATGACCAGAAAGGACAATGATCAATGTTGGAAGGGATGTGGGAAATCTGGGACACTAAAACATTGTTGGTGAAGTTGTGAACTCATCCAACCTTTCTGGAGAGCAATTTGGAATTATGCCCAAAGGGAAACAAAACTGTGCATACCCTTTGATCCAGCAATACCACTACTGGGTCTGTACCCTGAAGAGATTATGAAAAAAGGTAAAAACATCACTTGTACAAAAATATTCATAGCAGCCCTGTTTGTGGTGGCAAAGAATTAGAAATCAAGTGAATGTCTTTCAATTGGGGAATGACTCACAAACTGTGGTAAATGTATGTGATGGAACACTATTGTTCTATTAGAAATCAGGAGAGATGGAAATTCAGGGAAGCCTGGCAGGATTTGTATGAACTGATGCTGATCAAGAAGACCAGGAAAACATTGTACACCCTAACAGCAACATGGGGGTGATGATCAAACTTGATGAACTTGCTCATTCCATTAGTGCAACAGTCAGGAACAATTTCGGGCTATTTGTGATGGAGAATACCATCTGTATCCAGAGAAAGAATTGTGGAGTTTGAACAAAGATCATTTTTCCCATTATTTTATGTCTTCCTTTTCAGTGAATTTGACAGAATAATTCATTAAGTTAAGTTAATGGAAAATGGAAAAGATATTCCTGAAATTTCATGTTTAAGGTACTAGCAACAAGAATATACTTCTTCCCAAAGAAAATATGACAAGGGTTTTTTTAAAAAATCTCATTTTAAATCATTATAATTAAACTCTAGAAGATCTAAGTACTATGGGATAAATAAGGTTTAGATGAGAGAATAGATTTGCTCTGTGAGGTTTTTATGAACCAAGAGTAGTTTTTCCTTCTGAAAATTATGACAATAAAATCAAAGAGAAAGGACTCACAAGAGAACTGGATCCAAAGAACATGGTGATAAGAATTCAACCTGTAAATTGGATTTGATGTTTCTGTAATCATCATTAACCAAGTTTGCTGAATGTTTTCTCTCCTTTCTACTTTCACAAAATGTGACACTTCTGCATTTGCAATGGAGTCTGTCTTCTGATTTATGTTCATAAAACAATGTTCTTGATGGATTATTTTAAAATTCTGAATAACTCATTATAACATTTCTCTGGAGGTTATTATCCTTCTTTAGCAACACACTTTCACTACTTACAGAAGAAAAATCCATCATAACTGTCTCTAATTCTAACTGAAGAAGTAAATTTGAATCATTAGTTCCTATTGTCAAATCATTGAGTTCTTTGAGTTCATGTTAAGAAAAATTTATATTTTTAACAAGAAATTCTAATAGACAAAGGATACAAAATACTTTAACTTATCCACAAAAGTGATTCAAATAAAGGTCATCATTCATGAACCGGCACTATAATCTTCAAGTCACTAAGGGACAAATATTCCATGATTTTTATCATACATTACAGTTTAATTCTTTGAAAGTAATCAGCTTTTTAAGAGTGAAGTGTCCATCACCTCTGGACTCAAAGAGTATTGGTCACTCACTGGTTTTTTAATAGAAACAAATTGTTTCAGTCATTTCTCTAGTGCTTAGCAAGAAATCTTCTCATTCAATATTATTGTTTGATATAGATTCCATAGTTTTAAAACAAATGCAAAACTCAAACTGGATCATAGCTTCTGAGTTTATTGTTTTTCTTCTAAATAAAGGACTGAAGCAGAGATATTTTCCTGTAGGGCATGAACTCTCTTCTTTATTATACTTATTTTGATAACTGAATTTTAAAAGTATGATTGGTTCCCATTGTCATCATATCTATCTATATCTATCTATCTATCTATCTATCTATCTATCTATCTTTCTATCTATCTATCTATCTATCTATCTATCTATCTATTATTTTATGATTTTAAAATTACTTTTTTGCATGGGGTCTCTGGGTTTTAAGCGATGCACACTCTTGACTTCACCAGACTGCCAAATCAGTCCATGATGTAAAAAAAAAAAAAAAAAAAAAAAGGTTAAGAAGCAGCATGAAAGAGGTTATTGAACACAAGTCATTACCTTTTTGCTCACTTGAGCCAGTTTCCCTGTCTTTTTTAGTTCACTGGTAAGAAGGAAACTCAAAGTCATTTACAACATGAATGCCTCTGATCTTTCGAATGTTCTTATGCCTTACCCACTACTCATGGTATTCTGTGATCGTGTTAACTGGGCTCTTTGCTAATCATTGAACTAGACACTTCATCTCTAGACTTCGATAATTTTGATTGGTGCTTTGATATGCTCATATCCATATTTTTTTCTCTTTCTGTTAAATTTTCAGAGTTTAGCAAAGAGCCTAGGACATAGTAGAAACTTAATAAATACTTATTTATTGAGTACCACTCAATTTAATATTCTTCAAGCTCTCAATACTCCTCTGGGCAGGAGTCTTATTTATGTTGTTATTCCCTGGGTTTGTTTTATACTACCAAATGTAATCTGAAAAGAAACTATTATACTATTCATGGACATACATTTCCTTCATATTACAAAATGACACTACAAAGGTTTAGGCTATAAAATGGATGTACAGTCAGTAGTTTCTTCTACACTAAGTACAACTGAGCATAATTCTTTGACTTGTAGCTTCAGTATTCTTTGAGGATTCCTTGTCTCTGGATCTTAAATTCATAAAACACTTTCCATCTTTAATCAAAATACCTCATTGTTGATTGCCATACACTGGATTAGTCTTTTCCTTCTAGTAACCTATCCTGCCAAACATTTTGCCATAGATCCACAGGAAAAAACAAAACAAAACAAAAATAAGCAACAAGAAAAAACATTCCCTGGCATCTTTCTGATTTTTCTTCAAATGTCAAACTTCCAAAATTTATTCAGTACCTGCTGTGTACAGAGATTCTGATGTCACATCATAGCCTAGAATGGAGCCAAGATTTTTAAAAACTGCTTTAGTGTAGACCAAACTCTGGAACATTTCACGTTAGAAATGATACCAGTAGAAATTATATCAGTAATCAATAAAATTGTCATCAAAAGAATGAAAATATGGGGCAGCTAGGTGGTGCAGTGGATAGAATACCAGCCCTGGAGTCAGGAGTACCTGAGTTCAAATCCCGCCTCAGGCAATTAATAATTATCTAGTTTCATAGCCTTGGGCAATCCACTTAACCCCATTTGCCTTGCAAAAACCTTAAAAAAATGGAAAATAGGAAAACCATTTAATTACAGAAGTTTCAATTTTCTTAATGGGAGTGTAGTTTCTAAAAATAAAAACCTGGAAAATCAGCAATTATAAAGTTGATGACTCTGTTATGGGGAAAAAAAACTGCATGGGAGAAAACCCCAATTTTTTTTATTCACCACAAGGAAAAACCTAAGAGTTCTCAGAACAATTTCAATGATCAAACTCTAACTCTTTTTGCTATGGAGAAAAATGACAGTCATGGACAACATGAGTTTAGACAAGAAGCACATTTGTGAAGCATTAGTAAGGAAAACTGATAGAATTTTAACAGTACTTCATCAAAATATAATAAAATATAGTTGAGAAGAAACAGTCTTAATAGAGTTTTGAGTGAAATATAGATAAAGACATATAGACAGCTAGGTTGTCACACTAAATAGAGCACTGAATCTGGAATCAGGAAAATTTTAATTTAAACACAGCTTCAGATACTTCACTCTATAATCTTGGGCAAATCACTTAACCTCTGTTTGCGTCAGTTTACTCATCTGTAAATGGGGATAATACAAGAACTTACCTCCCAAGTTATTATGAAAATTAAATGAAATAATCTTTTTAAAACAATTAGAATGATGTCTGGAAAAATGTGTTATAGAAATGCTATTTGTTATTATTAGTATCCAGATAATATTGATGGGTAAATTCAAAATAAATATATTAACTCAACAGACTTTCCTATATTGATGAAATCTGCTTCATAATCATTGGAAATTCACATTTGGGCTCTACAACCTCAGTTAGTACCCAAAGTCCTATGTGAGGAAATGAATATGGCATTTAAGATGATGAGGTCAGGCTGGACCTTGTTAAGAAAAGAAATTCACTAGGTATTATCCCCAAATTAAAAGTACTCAGAAAGTACAAGAGATAAATAAAACATATCACATTAATAGAACTAGATGAAGTATTTCATACCAACAGTCCCCCACCTTTTAATGAATGAAAGGTTTTGTATTTTCTGAATTCTTTTCTAGACAATTTTAATTATATGATTTCTTTTCTTTGTTATTTGCATTAATATTGTTTTAATAATTATTTATACTATTTTCTTGGTTCTGACTTCATTCTTTGTTTCATTCTCTGAATTTATTTTTTCAATGAAGATATGTAATAATACAGAGTATTATTAATAATACTCTGAGCAGTTATACTTTTCATATGAATGAATCAAGTTGAATATCTGTGAGTGGAGCTGGTCAGCAAGTGGATTGCTCAATGAATACTTCAATTTCTTGAGTGAATGAACATAAGGTTCTTTTAGAGTAGAAATGAGGAACAGAATTCAGCCATGCTTTGTTGCTGTTCATTAGCAGGCAACTTTGTGGGAAAGTAATGGAGCTGACATTTACAAGAATCCAACACTTCACATATGCTTCATCATAGAAATTGCTCATTTTAAATATAATAATACTAAATGTTGAGATGAAATTGGGAAAATACTGTCGACTCACCCACCAGATGTGTAATCGCCAGTCAAAGTATATTTTATTATTACTGAAAGATGTGAACAAACAAATAAAGAAGAATGAAGTCTGGAGATAGCTTGTGAGGTAATACATAAATCGAAATGTAGTAGAAGAGACAAAACTGAAGATGAATCAATTTTTTTTCAATTTTTATAAAGTTCAAAGCTATATATATATATATATATATATATATATATATATATATATATATATAAACAGCTACTTATAAATGAAAAAGTTTACTTGAGACTGGAGATTTATAGACCAGATCTATTGTGTAAAGAAAAGAGGCATCGGGGAGGCTAGGTGGCGAAGTGGATAGAGCACCGGCTTTGGAGTCAGGAGTATCTGGGTTCAAATCCGACCTCAGACTCTTAATAATTACCTAGCCATGTGGCCTTGGGCAAGCCACTTAACCCCATTGCCTTGAAAAATCTAAAAAAAAAAAGAAAAGAGGCATCACAAGAATAAAGTCATTTTCTACCTCATATAGATGGTAAGAATAATTGCTGCAATAAAATTAACTTTATAATTAAACTTATGCAACATAGAAGTACACTATCCTTTTCTAGGTTTAATGTATAAAGGGATGACTTCTGGAATCAGAAATAAGGAGAAAAGTAAAGGTGACTACAAAATAAGATAACTACAGTTTTCTCAAAATTTTTATTTGTTGCTGGTTTCTATCCTCACACACATGCAAATATAACACAAAAACTGCAGGTAGAGCTATATGATAATCAGATTTCTAATAACTGAAAGGCAATGATTGCCTTGTCATCCATCCATAAGGTAGTACTTCATCTCTAGTCTCATGCATTTATTCTGAATGGCAGAAGTGACTGTGGCTGCTCTAGTTTATGAGGAATTATGTGAAACAACTCTAGAGTGGTAGTGAGAATGAGCAGATATATACTGGAATGTGGGAAATCTGAAAGAAGAATGGAGTATGCTGAAAAGATGGACACAATGAGATTCAAGAAGAAAAGAGAGACAATCTGGCGTCTTTACCTTTAAGTCAGAGAAAAAAAAAATATATATATATATATATATATATAAAATTAAGTTCTGCTACTTTCTATATGTATAACCTTTCTCTCAGCTACAGTTTCCTCATTCATGAAATGTATGGGCTTGATAAGAGAATCTCCAATGACCTTAGAATTTAGAAATCTAGGTCATTTCTAGATATAATATTTTAAGTTGTTGGAAGAACAGCAGATCTAGTATGCTTAATAAAGGGGGGTGAGAAAGAGTATCCAGATGCAAGTTTGAAAGGAAATAATAAAATAAGCCCCATTCTATTGTATTTGTTGTTGTTTTGTCTTTTTCTTTTTCCTACATTAAAGATATATTATATTGGGGAGGAGGAGAAGAAGAGTAGTAGGAGGAAGTCATCTTTAATTACTACCTTCTCCTTAAACCACCAGGAATTGTGTGATCTAGTAGAGTGATACGTCTGAAGCAAGAAAGATCTAGATTTAAATTGTGTGTCTGATTATGGAGACAGTATGGTTCAAGAAAAAGAGCACCAGGCTTAGAGCAAAGACATGAACTCAAAAGTCTGTTTTTGATACATGGGACATTGGCCTCTGTTTTCTTGCCCTTCTTCTTTGGTATCTGTAAAATTAAGGGGGTAGAACTAAATGATCTCTGTGATCTCTTATGATACTAATTCTATCATTTATGATTCTAGGATCCTATTAACTAGTTGTATGTGATCCTAAACAAGTTCTTTAACTATTTAGAGTTAGAATTTTCCTAACGAATCAAGTAGAAATAATATCTATTTATCAAGTTCTGAGTTGTGAGGCTCAAACATAATAATATATTAAAGAACATTTTGAACCTGAAAGCACTACATTATTTGTCTGTTATTATCATTTTCAACTCTCTGGAGTAAATTTTTTTTCCATCCAAAAAGAATTATTATGTTTACAAAGAAGTTAAATGATGTCAAATATTTAAGCATTCATTATTATTCATAGCTATGAAAACTGAGGTGAAAAGAGATTAATTGAATCAATGAATGACAGTGACATGGCTGGACACAGCATTGTGACAATGATTCATAAAAGAAAATAAGAAGTTATAAGAAAGATGTTTGAATTAAAAATGATGTAATGCAAACTTTTCTTATTAAATTATATATTCATCCTTCTGTCTGTTTAGTGAAATACCCAATTAACTTGCCTTTACTTATTAAGAGATAATATCAATCATATTTTTAAACTTTTCTTTAAACTTCTTAATGCTTAATAAGTTGATATTTTCTACATTTTTTACATTCTTTGTATTTATTGATGTAGAAATTTATATAGAGATTATTTTAATTTTTCAAGCAAACAAATTATTTGTACTGATTGAAATACTTCTTTCTCACTGTGAGGCATATGAACATTTAACTTGTATAAGTGTTTGGAGAACAAATAAGTAAATAAATTAGTAAATGAATGATAGACATTAACATAGCTCTCCTTTCTAGAACCTTAGGGTTAATATCTTCATAATTAGTGATTGATAGATAGTTGGATAGATAGATCGATCGATCTATGTATATATACAAATGTTATGAAAATGGTGCCAAAAAGAACAGGTAAATATGGAGAAGTTATAATGAAAAAATAACTACCTTCCTATGTTAACTGGGGTGCATACTTTTTCATAGAGAACAATCTCATCTTTAACAGTATCCTCTTGTTTAAATTTTTCCTGTGAAGAAAGAAGACATGGTATGGACTATTATGAATGCTAATTTTTAAAAAACATTGTTAATCATCTATGAAATGATAATAAAGGCTTAACTCTGGAGAAAAAGGGAGAAAATCATGAAATGAAAGTGAAAATTCTCCTAATTCTTCTAATTATACTACATAAGTAGAACATACAGGAATCTTGATTACAAGTTAGGTGGTAAAAACCTATTTTAATATATTCTCTATGTGTAATGTAGTCATGTTAATGTTGTTAATGAAAGCCATAACTTTTGCAGGTCCTGACTTTTCTATTTTTAAAGTTGCAATCTTAATATTGAATTAGCATATTTTTCCCATTTAATTTAGAAATGCTTTTCTAAAGGTTGTAAATTGACATGATGTTATTTCTTTTGCTTAGTGGTAACACCATGGATTTGTGATTACTGACTATTTAACACTAGGAAAAGAGATGTTTGGTTTTTTTAAATGTTCAAGTTTTTATTTGTGCCTGAAAAATGCAAATGCAGCAGCTGCTAAGAGCCTGCAGCTTTATCTGAGGTAGGTAGTAAAATAAAACTGAAAGCACTATTCCTTAACCTTACTTAGTAGCTTATAAATCACTTCTCATGGAAAAAATACTTTAAATTGACTTTGAAACTTGACTTTTATGTTTGTGCATACCCATATAGGTATGCATATATTTGTTTACTCATAATTTATTTCATTTTTAAATTCCCTCTCTTCTCTCTCCGTGAAGTTAATTATTATAGAGAATTGTGTGCATGTGTATAGGGGGTGAGGAAAATATATATATATATATATATATATATATATATATATTTAAATTTTGATCTAATTAAAAAATACAGCTCCACAGAATAAAAAAAAATTGTAGAATCTCTAACTGTATAGTCATTTCTGTCATGTTCAGTTCTTTGTAACCCCATTTTGCTTTTCTTTGCCAAGATAATTAAATAGTTTGCTATTTCCTTCTGCTCATTTTTCACATAAGAAAAGTGAAGTAAACATGTTTAAGTGACTTAACCAGTCACATAGCTAGTGTCTGAGACCAGATTTGAGCTCAAGAATATGTCTTCCTATCCACTGTTCCACTTAACTGCTCCAGAATTTAGAATTAAAAGAAGTCTTGTCATCTATATTCCAACTTTTCATTTTATAAATGAGGTATAGGGAGTTTGTAGCACATGGTTAGCTAGTGGAAGATATACGGATTAGAGCTCAGGTCGTCTTGTTTCCCAGTCTAGTTCTTTCCACTTTATAAGACTTGTATCTTAGTATTCATAGTAGAAATGTGCCCTATGGATTAGTTCTTACTTTAAGAGAAATAGAGTTGAAATAAGATAAATTAAAAAATAAATGGAAATTATGAAGATACTTCTATCTTTGTGATGATGTTTACTCATAGTTTTTAATTCTTAACTTTCATGTTCTCTATATAGGGTATCTCAAAATTTTATTTTAGTTTTATGTTATTAAGACTTCATAATTGACCAAGGTCAAGTGGCAGCATGGAAGAGATAATTCTCACAGTATGCACAATATACATTTTCAAAAGCGACTCTGAAACCTTTGTGAACCCTGATTTTATTATAATAGCAATGATGCTTGAATAGCATAATGTAATGCAAACTTTAAGCCATTAAACCTTTAAAACTTCATTATGGCTTTGGGGACTGGTTATATTTCATCTATGGCAAATTCTCATTTAATTTTTTTCTTCTATAAAAATCTCAGAAATATACTCTATTTTTCACTATTTTGGAATGACTACTTGTTTGAGGTATGTTCATTTCTTACCTCTGTTCATAATGCCCTACTCCCTAGGTTTCCTTTCTCTAAGAAACCTGACTCAATGAACACTTATTAAGCATCAACACTATTTATGAGAGATGGTGTGTCTGGTCTGATTTCTCAGTCCATTTCCTTTGGTCCCCCTAGGTTGATTTGCTGATTGTTTTTTCCATCAAGTTATCCCCATCCACTTCTATGCAGCCCTGAAAAGGGTTTGGCAAGCCCTCACATCAGAATGCTCCTCATTCACCTTTGGTATCTACCTGTTTCCCATCTTTCACCCATGGTCCCAGGAAGATATAGAATGCACAATATACACTTCCCAGTAAAACTGTCTTGGCATACAGGCTACCCAAGGTTGAGCATAATTGAGAAACTTCAAAACTGTAAATGAATTGCAGATCTTTCAATGCCAAGCGTGTGAAGACTTCTTCCAGTGGAAAGGGTAGATGAAAACTGTTTATTAAAATAACTGTATATTGACTGAAGCAGGCACTGTGAAGTGCTGAAAGCTGGGCTAGACATCAAAGATGCCAAGGTTATCCACTGCATAGTGGGCCATCACCACTCATTTTGACTTTTTTTCTTGCTACTAAATTTCAATAACTGAAAGAGAGAGTGAGGCTGATCACTTTGTGTAACTCTGCCTCACTTAATTCAATTCATACCCAAATCAAGATATCATGCCATGATACCATTAGAACTCTTCAGAAATGAAGGATGAACAAAGATTGTTAAATATAGGATGATAGGATAACATATCATGAATTGAAAATTAGGTTAAAGGCCATCCTCCTTACTTCTTACTATACAAACCAAAGTCATGACTTGCAATTCAACGCATTTTCTGTTTTTGGTGCAGTTGCTGCTCTTTAAATAGGTCCTGAAATTCCTCCTTTTTTACAAACAATTCCCTTGATTGAGTGAAAAAAGAGTAAAAAAAAATGTTACTCTAGGTCCCAGTGAGATGACCTTCTTTTGATACCTTATAACATAAAATTCATCCCATACTTAATATAGCATCAGTGTACTTATTCAACTTAAGTGCTGTCTCTCTCAATAGAATATATGCATCTTTTAAGATAAAGATCATTTCTTTTCTGTCTTGTTATCTCCAGCTCCCAGCATAATGCCTAGCCTGTAGTTCGCATTTAATATGTCAGTTAATAGATACATTGTCCTGAGCACAACAAATCTAACTGCACTGTTCTTTGGATATGGTGACCTATTCTGAGTTTTGATAAACATTGGCCTGGTATAGAATTCATTTCTTAGAGGTTTCTTGTCTCTAGCCTGAATACCAAACTTACACATTTAAATTTGGTTTTTCTTTATGTTCTTCAATGGAATTGACACCTTCACACCACAAACCATGGTTAATCATGGCATATCACACCACAAACTTGGCATTTGCCTCTTACTGAAAAATTTGAATAACTATCCATGCTCATCTATTTGAACTTTGTTTCTAGGATCATAGGACAATAAAGTATATTATGTTATTACACATGTTATAGAATATATAATAGGATAGTATTTTATAAATATATATACATACACATATAGGGTAATAGATTTAGGGTTAGAATGGACATCAAAAATTATCTAGTATAATCCCAAAATTTTATAGGCAAGGTAGAGCCAGGATTTGAAAATAGGCCTTTCTGACACAAAATCTATCTCTCTTTGCATTGTTCATATATTCTTATTCAAAATTTGTGTCAAATTCTGACTAAAAGTATACACAACATCTGGTATTAGCCTTTAGCCATAAACTCTTACATACATGCCACTCTACTAAGTCAAGCTTGTGACTCAACCTGGATTTACTTGGTCTACTTTGTCCCATAGATCCCAAGTCTCAACCCTGGGATCCTTCTGCCTTTCTGCATTTCACATGTGACTTTAACCATTGCCATAATAATGATCATATTTTTAAATATTGGCACAGAAGTCATAAACTACCAGGAAAATGGGGAAAATACTTTCTGAACTTCAATTTATATAATAATGTGCTGTTAATCTCTAAATTCTTTAAAAGAACCCAGAGGAATCTTTTAAGACCTCCCCAACATTTCCCTATTCACTTTCATCTAATTATACCTACTTTTCTTTAAATATCCACATTTAAAATCAATTTTTTTTCATTGTGTTTTATTAGCAGTAATTTCAATGTATTGTTTTACTGTTATTTTTCATTGCAAATTTAAACTACATAAGGATTAATTAGGTTTTAGTCTGGAAAACTAGCCATCATTTATCTTATTGCTTACTTTGGGGAAATGTATTTCGTACATGCCAAACTATTATATTACAAACCAAACTCTGAGACAAATGCAATTTGTAGATTAGGGGAATTTGATGATTAAGTAATATTTCTATCACATATAGACCAAAAAAATGAGACAAATTAAAATAGTAGTTCCAGCCCACTCTCTCAACCCTCCCTCCAGGCAAGTTATAAACTTGAATATGGTAGCATAACTAGGAACCATGAATCACAAGCAAATATTTCAGATTGGTTCTTCTTATTCCATTTTAATTACACAGTAAGAAGATTTATAGAAACTCCTTTGCCTCAGGATCTAGCTGGGCAGTAATTCCACATTCAGAAAAGATAAGAGGGAAGATGAGTGTATCTTTTGTACTGTCTTTAGATTACTTCCCTTTGCCTTTACATCTTTCTGAGATAAATGAGTTACATGAGAAGATAAAATGGTGAGGGTGAGGGTGTTGGATTGTGAGAAACCCTGAGAGCATGACATATAACATGGAGGTGAGGGAATCTGGTTGTGGGCCATGATAGCTTATCTTCTGCATTTGAAGAATTTATTAAGTATAAGAAAGATTAAATCAACTCCATTTAGTTTCTGTAGTAGACAATGGATAAAAGATGCAAAGAAAAAAGTTGACTTCATGTAAGAAACATTTATTGTCATTTAAAAACTGGTGCTTTAAGAATTTGTAACCCTTTACTGGAAAGAAACACTTTGTCAGTAATAGTATAGAAAGAAATCTCCTATCAGAAATTGTTGAACTAGATGACCTCTGATGACCCTTTTCATTCAACTATTGATTCTGAGCAGTTAACTCCCAACAGTTTGCTTTTAGCAAGTTCAGCATTCATAAAAGTTTAGAAGGATTGTTATGGATCTAATTGAAAACTTCTAGAGTCGTACAAAGTTTCTACCAGAATATGGCAAGGCCAAATCAACAGATGGGACAGATCAGTTTGGCATGCAAGCTAAGAAAAAATAAAGTAGATAAATTATATCAATTCTATGCTTTATCAAGTTCATCATAACAAAAATTATTAATTGCTACTTACATAGTAACACTGTATATTTTCCAAAATGCTTTACACACACACACACACACACACACACACACACACACACATTATATATATATATATATATAATGTGTATATATATGTCATCTGAGTCTTACAAAAATTGTAGGAACTGGTAATTATCTTCATTTGCCAGATGAAGCAACTGTGGTTTGGAAAGATTAAATAACTAGGCAATATAACTAGCAAGATTGGAACTCGGGTCTCTCCTAACTCTATGTTTGACATTTTATCCACTATCAGTCTTTTTTTTTTAATAATTCACTATTTTCTAAATTAATAGTAGTCCTTTAAAGTTTGCCTTTAGTACCACTTCTAGTTTGACTTTTCAGTGTTATTATACCTAGGTCTCCTGTTATTTTGTACTGCCAAGTTCTAGAGGATAATATGTCATCATGATGAGTCATACCCTCATTTCTTCATTGGAAGTCCAATTATTTTACTTTTAAGTAGATGTTAGTTTTTTCACATAGAGGAAAAAATGATTTCCTATATATTTCTGAATCAAGATCGAAGAACTAATTATTGAGTTTAACCTTTTCAATAAATATTATTTTATCAAAAAACATGTGATACCAGATTTCATCTTTTATGAATATTAGTATCACTTAACTACCTTGTAATTAAAACCCATTAATTAGACCCTAAAATATTTCTGATTCCATGAAGACACCAAATGAATTCTTTACTGTGTGAAATAGTGATGTCCTCTGTAACCACAATATATTTAACTTTGACTGAAATGTATTTAGTATTTAAGGAAATCTTATAAACAGTTTAACAAGATGTGAAACAATCACAACTATCAGATTTATAACCCCATTAAAGACTGATTGGTAATTTGCATGTTGCAATAAATTTTATCTTAGTAGCAAATATTCATTCAGCCACTAATATAATCTCCATCTTTTGAAGGTTTTTTTCCCCTTGAAAGCATTTCTCTAAGCAAACCAATCTTTTCCAAAAACAAACAAAAACATATTAATGACACTAGATAAGACACTAGATATACCAGGAATATATCAGACCAAAAAAATTGGATAAACAGATCCCATCATATATTTAGGTGTTTGTCAATTTCTTTTGTCCTGTGGGTTTGCACATTTACAATGTTTCATAGACACAAAGGTCAAGTTACTGGTTCAGGTGAATGGAAAACTGACAATCCCAAGGAAGACAAATGAGGGAATAGACAGGTAATCACAGAATTCTTGAGTTTTCCATTATCAAGCTACAAGACCTCAGACAAGTTCCTTATATCTCTGAGTTTCTCTTTGTTTATATGTAAAATAATGAAGTTGCACTAGAAAACCACTAAGTTCCTTTGTAGAGGAAAATTACTATTGATTCTAGTCTAACCCTCATACTTTCTATATCATTTTGAGTCAGTGAACCCCATTTTCCTCACTTGCAAAATGAAAATAATAAATTATTTATTTTATCAGGTTGATGAAAGACTCAAAGGAAAAATGTAAATAAAACATAAGGTTTGTTATAATAATAGAAGTGATTTCAATAATCATCGGTATCTGTTGTGTACTAAGCTCAAGAAATACAAAAAGACAAAAGATAGCCACTGTCCTCAAGAAACTTACAGAAAAAACATAGAAGACAAAATGCAAATATATTAAAAGTAAATATTTACAGGAAATAAGTAATGGAGGGAAGTATAATTAAAAGGAAGTTTCCCAGTAAAAGATGGGATTTAAGTTAGCACATAAAAAAGATGATATTTATATTAAAATGTTATATAAATATATAAAATATTTTATATATATACTTGAAATATTTTACTTTTTTTACATATTTTTTAAAAAATTTAAAGAATGATTTTAAAGACTATGTCTTCCCATCTTACATAGGCTAGAAATACAGAGGTTTGACCCCATCACTCATTAGTATGAGCACTTTGATGTTTTCCACTTCTGACCTGGCCTAGTTTGCTCTTGCTTAAACAACTTGGTATCTCCCCAATCCCTAACACCATTTCCTTCCCCACTATCTGGGTTCCCAAAAACTGCACTGTTCAGTGAGGGCATTCAATCAACATAACCCCACAGAAACTCAAAACTCTTGAACTCAAGATTTTTCCTTTCCTCAAACTCCCTGACAACCTGGGATTATAGATATGTACAAAATTTTTCAGTTTTGCATGTTTCTACAATCATTGCCTCCATTTCACCTCTCCCTTACTTCTCAAGACTTTGCAGTCATCTTCACAATTCACCCATCAATTGAATTCTTCTGTTTTAACATAAGAATGATCTATCTCTTAATAATCAAATCTGATGACTTTTTCTCAATCTTTATACTTCTTGGCCTCTCTGCAGCATTTTGACACTTATGAATAGTCTCTCTTCCTTGGCCTTTTTTGGCTGTTCTGTCTTGCTTCTTGTTGTTATACCTGCCAGGAAACTTCTTCACCTCTACTGCCAGATTATCTTCTATATCAAATTTCTAACTATTATGTCTCCCAAGGCTCCCAAAGTCTCCAAGGCTATGCTCTTACCCCTCTTCTTTACTTTAACTACACTTTTTTTCTTAGCCAATGGTTTTATTATCCCATTTATTGCAGTTGGCCATCAGATTATTATGTCAAGATCTAATTTTTTTTATTGAGCTCATCTTACATTATCACTTTTTGATTGATAATTATTAACTTGATGTTTCATAGGCTTCTCAAAACACATCATGTTCCAAACAGGGAACCAAGGATTAAACCACCATCTTTACTGTCATGTGGGTTTTCATTCCCAAACTCATTTTGGATTCTGCACTCTCCCTCTGCCTGTATATTGAATTGATTATTATATGTTGTTTCTATGTCCAAAATCTCTCTCACCTATATCTCTTTTCAACTCATCAGGCCACCACTTTTACACAAGTCATTCAGGGGCCTCCTAATTGAAATCTTCCTGTATCAAGACTTTTAACTCTTCAATGCAAGCTTAACTCAACAAGCAAAGTGATGTTTCCAGTAATGAAGTTCTGCCCATAACATTTTTGTATTCAATAAAATTCTAGTGCAATAGATATAAGCTTTTCCATTTAGCATTTAAAATCCTTCATTACCTGATCCCAACATGTTGTTCCTGTTATTATATATTACATTCCTTCATAAACTTTTTAAATTAAAAAAAATTTATTGATGTTTTGCTTTTCCAAATACATGTTCTGAAAGTTTTTAAAAATATGCATCCATATACCTAGGAATATTTATTTCTAAGTTACAAAATTTCCCTCCCTCCCCATCCCCACCTCCCGTCAGTGGTGAACAGTCAGGTTAATATAGTTCTTACACATTTGTGTTAATCATGTTTACAGGTTAGTCATTTTCAGTAAGAAGAATTAGGATTAAGAGAAAGAAATACATTTTTTGTTTTGTTTTATTTTATTTTTCCTTCTTCTGGATGGAGATAGCATTGTACATAGCCAGTCTAATAGGGTTGTCCTGGTTCTCTGAACTGCTGAGAGCAACTGCATCCATCAGGGTTGATCATCTCAAATTGTTGCTTTTTTAATATAAATATTTTATTTGTTTTCCAATTATATACAATAGTAGTTTCTACCAATCATTTATTTTGCAAGGTATTGAATTTTACAACTTGCCCCCTCCCTTTCTTCCCTCCCCCCCAACAGAAAACAATCTGATAGTTTTTACATTTGTTTCCAAGACATGTATATATCAAAATTGAATGCACTGAGATAAAAAATATCCTTAAGGAAGAAAAAAATATTAGAGGTAGCAAAGTTATGTAAAATATAAGATGACTTTTTTCTTTAAAAACTAGAGGTAATAATCTTTTTTCTTCATTAAAGCTCCACAGTTCTTTCCTCTGGATACAAATGGTATTCTCCATCACAGATGCCATAAAATTGTGCCTGCTTATTGCACTGATGGAGTAAGCAGATCCATCAAGGTTGATCATCACCTCATATTGTTAGGGTGTACAATGTTCTGGTTCTTCTCATCTCATTCAGCATCAATTCATGCAAGTTTTTCCAGGTTGCTGTGAAACCTGAGTCCTCTGGATTTCTAACAGAACAATAACATTCTATAACACATACACACATACACACACACAATTTTTGTTCGTGTGTGTGTGTGTGTGTTTACCATTTTTCATGTTTTTCTTCAGGATACAGATTCAGTAATAGTATTGCTGGATCAAAGGGTATGCACATTTCATTGTCCTTTGGGCATAATTCCAAACTGCTCTCTAGATAGGTTGGATCAGTTCACAGCTCCATCAGCAATGCATCAGTGTCCCAGATTGCCCACATCACCTCCAACACTGATCATTAGTCTTTCTGGTCATATTGGCCAATCTGAATGGTCTGAGGTGGTACCTCAGAAATGTCTTCATTTGCATTTGTCTTATCAGCAATGATTTAGAGAAATTTTTCATATAACTACAGATAGCTTTAATTTCCTCATCTGAAAATTGCCTTTGCCTATTCTTTGACCACTTGTCAATTGTGGAATGGCTTATTTTTTTTATAAGTTTGACTCAGTTCTTTATATATTTTAGTAATGAGTCCTTTGTCAGAAACACTAGTTGTAATTTCCCCCCTCAATTTACTACATTTATTTTGATCTTGGTTAGAGTGGTTTTGTTTGAGCAAAAGTTTTTTTTAATTTTATGTAGTCAAAATTTTCTGTCTCTTCTTTGGTCATAAACTTTCCATAGATCTGACAGGTAATCAATTCTTTGTTCTCCTAATTTGCTTATAATTTACTTATAATATTATCTTTTATGTCTAAATCCTGCACCAATTTTGATCTTATCTTGATTTAGGGTATGAAATATTGGTCTAATTTTGGTTTCTATCATACTATCTTCCAATTTTCCCCATCAGTTTTTATCAAAGAATGAGTTCCTATCCCAGAAACTGGAATCCTTGGATTTATCAAACAGGAGATGACTGTAATCATTTCCTGCTGTCTTTTCCACACCTAATCTATTCCCCTGATCTAGCACTTTATATGTTAGCCAGTTCCAAAAAGTTTTGATGTCTGATGCTTTATAAAATAATTTATATTTGGTAAGGCTAAGCCTCCTTTTTTTCAATATCCCTTGATATTCTTGATTGTTTCTCATACGAATTTAGTTATTTTTTTTCTAGCTCACTAAAGTAATTTTTTGGATGTTTAATTGGTATGGCACTAAATAAGTAGTTTGATTTAGGTAGAATTGTCATTTTTATTATATTACCAGAGCCTATACATGAGCAGTTGATATTTGCCCATTTATTTAGATCTGATTTTATGTATGTGAAAAATGTTTTATAGTTGTTTTCATAGAGTTTCTGAGTCTGCTTTGGCAGGTAGATTCCCAAGTATTTTATTTTGTCTCATGTTATTTTAAATGGAATTTCTCTTTCTAACTCTTGCTGCTGTATCTTGTTGGTAATATATAGAAAAGCTGAGGGTTTATGTGGGTTTATTTTATATCCTGTGACTATACTAAAGTTATTAATTTTTTCTAGTAGCTTTTAAGATGATTTTTTTAGGTTTCTCCTGGTATCCTATCATGTCATCTGCAAAGAGTGAGAGTTTTATTTCTTCCTTCCCCATTCTAATTCATTTAATGTCTTTTTCTTCTCTTATTGCTAAGGCTGACATTTCTGATACAATATTAAATCACAGTGGTGATAAAGGGCATCCTTGTTTCACCCCTGAATTTATTGGAAATGCCTCTAGTTTATCCCTATTGCATAGAATGCTTGTTGATGGTTTCAGATAGATACTGCTTATAATTTTGAGGAACAGTCCATTTATTCCTATGCTTGCTTGTGCTTTTAGTAAAAATGGGAGTTGTATTTTGTCAAAGACTTTTTTCATCATCTATTGAGATAATTATATGATTTGTTAGGTGTGTTATTGATATATTCAATTTATGCTGACAGTTTCCCTAATATTGAACCAACCTTGCATTCCTGGAATAAATCCTGCTTGGTCATAGTGTATTATCCTAATCATAATTGCTGTAATCACTTTGCTAATATTTTATTTAAGATATTTACAACCATATTTGTTGGGGAAATTGGTCTATAGTTTTCTTTCTCTTGACCCTTCCTGGCTTAGGTATCAGCACCATATTGGTGTCATAGAAGGAATTAGGCAGAGTTATGCCATTTTCCCAAATAGTTTATATAGAATTGGAATCAATTGTTCATTGAATGTTTGATAGAATTCACTTGTGAATCTATCTGAACCTGGAGATTATTTTTAGGGAGTTCATTGATGGCTGGTTGAATTTCTTTTCCTGAGGTAGGGTTATTTAGGTATTTAATTTACTCTCCATTTTGCTTGGGCAATTTATATTTTTGTAAGTATTCATTCATTTCACTTAGATTATCAAATTTATTGGCATACAATTAAGCAAAATATTTCAGAATTATTACTTTGATTTCCTCCTCATTGGTAGTGAGCTCACCTTTTAAAATTTTTGATAGCAGCAATTTGGTTTTCTTCTTTCTTTTGTTTAAAATCAAATTAATCAAATGTTTATATATATATATATATTTTATAAAACCAACTCTTTATTTATTTATTTATTCAATATTTGTTTTTTTTAGTTTTTGCAAGGCAATGGAGTTAAGTGGCTTGCCCAAGACCACACAGCTAGGTAATTATTAAGTGTCTGAGACTGGATTTGAACTCAGGTACTCCTGACTCCAGTGCTGGTGCTCTATCCACTGTTCCACCTAGCCACCCCCTCAATAATTTTCTTCCTTTTGATTTTTATTAAATCCTCCTTTTAGAACTTCTAATTTAGTATTTGAGAGTTTTTACTTTGTTCTTTAACTTTTTTTTAGTTGCATTTTCAGTCCATTGCTTTCCTTTTTCTCTATTTTAATCATGTAGGCAATCAGAGATATAATATATTCCAAATGACTGCTTTGGATAAGTTTGGTTTGTTGTCTTATTATTGTCATTGTCTTGGACGAAATCACCAATTCTTTCTATAATTTGTTGTTTGATCCACTTATTCTTTAAAATGACATAATTAAGTTTCCAATTAGATTTAGATTTATCTCTCTATGGCCCATTATTACAAATGATTTTTCCTATGTCATGGTCAGAAAAGGATGCATTCAATATTTCTGCCTTTCTGCATTTGAATATGCTATTTTTATGCTCTAGAATATGATCAATTTTTGTGTAGGTGTCATGTACTGCAGAAAAAAAAGTTTTAGAGAGTAGATGGGTGGTGTGGTGGATAGCACACTGGCCTTGGAGTTAGGAGTACCAGAGTTCAAATGCAGCCTCAGACACTTAATAATTACCTAGCTGTGTGACCCTGGGCAAATCACTTAACCCCATTGCCTTGCCCCCCAAAAAAATTTAAAAGAAAAGTTTATTCCTTTCTGTCCCTCATTCAATTGTCTCCAAAGGTCTAACATATCTAAGTTTTCTGACATTCTATTTACCTCATTAACTTCCTTCTTGTTTATTTTATGGTTAGATTTATCTAATTCTGAGAGAGGGAAGTTTAGTTTCCCCTCCAGTAGGGTTTTGTTGCTTATGTTTTCCTGTAACTCATTCAGTTTCTCCTCTAATCACCTGGATGCTATAGGACTTGGTGTATACATGTTTAGTATTGAACCTTTTTTCGTTGTCTATGGTACCTTTTGGGAGGATATAGTTTCCTTATTTCTTTTAATGAGATCTATTTTTGCAGATGCTTTGTCTGAGAAAAAGATTGCTACCCCTGCCTTTTTAACTTTAGCTAAAGGATAATATATTCTGCTCTAGTCTTTTACATTTACTCTATATGTATCACTCTGCTTCAAATGAGTTTCTTGTAAGCAACATATAGGATTCTGGTTTTTAATTCACTATGCCATTAGTTTATGTTTTATGGGAGAGTTCATCCCATTCACATTCGAAGTTATAATTACTAACTCTTTATTACCCTCCATGTTATCTTCCCTCTGTTTGTATTTTCACCCCTTTTTTCCCTTATCGCTATTCTCCAGTCTTTTGCTTCTGAATACCACCTCCTTCAGTGTATTTGATCCCTTTTATTATTATTCCTCTTTCTTTCCCTTTTGCCCCTTATTCCCTCCCTTCCTTCTGTAAGCTCCTCTTCTCCTTTCCCCTTCCCCCTTTCCCCTCTTAAGATTTGAAAGGTAAGATAAATTTCTAAACTCAATTGAGTTCATGTGTGTTAATCCCTCTTTGAGCTAAATCTGGTGAGAGTAAGATTCAGGCAGTTCTCACCTCCTCCCTTCTTCCCCTCTTTTGCAATTGGTCCTTTGCATATCTTCATGTGATGCAATTTACTCTATTTAATCCCCTCCTTCCTCCTATCTCTTTAATGTCCCCTCCCACCAATTTAAGGAGACATTATTTTTAAATCATTCTGTCAGAGTTATGGACAAGTCTGTTTGTCCATTACTTCTGGCTAAGTATATTCCCTCTAATAAAGTTACAATTCTCAAGAGTTATGAAAATCTTTCTCCTAGGTGAAGATAAAGCAAGTTTCATCTTATTAAATAACAGCTTTTTCTTTTCCTTTTTTTTAACCTTTTCATGTGTTTCTTGAGTCTCCTGTTTGAAGGCCAAATTTTCTGTTTTTTCATCAGGAAAAGTTGAAATTCTCCTATTTCTTTAAATGTCCATCTTTTCCCTCATAAGAGAAGGCTCAGTTTTGCTGGATAGTGGATTCTTGGCTATATTGCAAGCTCCTTTGCTCTCCAGAATATCATATTCCAGGCTCTTCTGTCTCTTAAAGTTGATGCAGCCAGGTCCAGTATAATCCTCATTGTGACTTCTTGGTATTTAAATTGTTTCTTTCCCACAACTTTCAGGATTTTCTCCTTGATCTGATAGTTTTGGAATCTGGCCACAATATTCTTTGTTGTTTTCATTTGGGGATCCTTTTCAGGAGGGAATCAGTATATTCTTCCAGTCACTATTTTGCCCTCTGGTCCCAGGATATCAGTGCAATTCTCTTTTACTTTATGCTGAAGTATGGAGCCCAAGTTTTTTCCCTCTTCAAGGTGTTCAGTAAGTCCTATGATTCTTAAATGATCACTTCTGGATCTATTTTCCAGGTCTGTTGTTTTGCCAGTGGGATATTTTACATTTTCTTCTATTTTTGTTATTTTTTTAATTTTGTTTAACAGATTCTTGGTGTCTCTTGAGTCATTAGTTGCCACAGATTCCAATCTTTTTTGTTTTTAGAGAAGAGTTTTCTTCCTTTACCTTTTGCCTCTCCTTTTCCAATTGGTCAATTTTATTTTTGAAGGAGTTTTCCATTTGCCCAACTGTGTTTTTGAGAGAATTATTCTCTTTTTTGCACTTGCCCAATTATATTTTCAAAGGACTTGTTTTCTTGTTGCAAGGTATTAATTTTCTCTTGAGTTTCTTTTCCCAATGTTTCTTTTTTGATTTTTGAACTCCTTTCTGATCTCTTCTAAGAAGTCTTTCTGGGCTGGAGACCAATTTGTAGTCTCTGAGGCTCTACTCTCTAAGTTAGGATCCTTTTGTTCAAGGTAATATTCAAAGGATTCCCCCACCCCCACCTTTACTCTGGCCTTTCTTCATTTTGGGTCCTTTCCCTCAGGTCTTATGCTAGTGGAGGTGCTAGTTCATAAATCTTCAGTACTGAGATCCATAGAGGTCTTGCCCACTTCAGGGTGTGACTCATTGGGTCAGTGTATAGAGGATGCAAGCAACTTTCTCTGGGTTTTCTGTGTTCTTGATTAGTGATTCACTGAGGGGAGTGGAGGGAGAGGGTTGGCAGGATCTGAACTGTCCTTGAGCAATGTGGACTTGGCATAGATAATCCACTCAGTCTGTAATTAGCACTGGAAAAGATCTGCCATCCTCACCCAAGCCTTGGAGCAAGATGCAAACTGGGGGTGGGAGTCTCAGCTGAGAAAACCAGAGCTCATGGCTGGGTCTTCCAGACCAGCCAAGTTGACTGGATAAATGTCTGGGCCACCTGTCTGGAGCTCTTCCTGCCCATTCTGCACACAGCAAAGGCTTCCATAGCTGTTCTCAGGTCAGTCCCCTGGCCTCATCCTGCTGTTCCTGCATTGGGTCTCTACTTTCTGCTTCCAGTTCACCCGTGCTTGCCTATGACAGAACTTGTTAGCTGATGCTCTCCTCGGTTCTTCTCTGTGTTCTGTGATTCCAAAACCTGTTAAGAGTCTTGGTTCGTATCAATTCTGAGGGAAAGTCAGGAGACCTTACAAACAGTGCCTGGCTTTTCTCTACCATCTTGGCCAGAATTATCACAATGTTGTTGTTAATGTGTTTATTATTCTTTCAATTCTGTTCCCTTGGTTCAGCATCAGATCCTGTAATTCCTTCCATTCATCTCTAGAGTTTGACCATTTATGATTTCTTATAGAACAATAGAATTCCACAATATTCATGTACCATTCCCCAATTGATGGCCATTCCCTCAATTTCCAATTCTTTACCACTACAAAATAAGCAACTCTGAATATTTTGGAAAATGTGGATCTTTTCCCATTTTTTATGATTTCTTCTGGATATAGTCCTAGAATTTGAATCAAAACGTCAAAGAGTATGAAAGTATTGCTCTTTGGGCATAATTCCATATTATTCTCCAGACTGGTCGAATCATTTCACAACTCAGTCAGCAATGCATTAATGTCCCAATCCTCTCACAACCTCTTCAACACTGATCATTTTTCCTTTTTTGTCATCTTAGTTAATCTGATAGGTGTGAGGTAATACCTCAGAGTTGCTTTAATTTGCCATATTTCTCTAATCAATAATGATTTGGAGCATCTCTTATCTGATTAGATATAACTTTAATTTCATTTGAAAACTGTCTATTCATATCTTTTGACCATTTATCAATTGAGGAATGACTTACAACATTATATATTTGATGTAGTTCTCTATATATTTTAGAAATGAGACCCTTATCAGAATTCTTAGTTGTGAAGATTGTTTCCCAGCTTTCTGCTTTCCTTCTAATTTTGTCAGCATTGATTATATTAGTGCAAAACCTTTTTAATTTAATATAGTCAAAATTATTCATTTTTTGGTCATAAATTTGTTTCTTTTCCATAGACCAGATAGAGTATCACTTGTCCTATTAATTTATCTATGGTGCCACCCTTTAAGTTTAAATCCTTTAACCATTTTGTCCTTATTTTGTTATATAGTGTGTGAGATGTGGCTCTATGCTTAGTTTTTGGCATACTATTTTCCAGTTTTCCCAACAGTTTTTGTAAAATAGTGAGTTCTTATTCCAGAAGCTAATGTCTGGGTTTATCAAAAAGCAGATCATTGTAGTCATTTACTGCTGTTCCTTTTGAACCTATTCTAATCCACTGATCCATGACTCTATTTCTTAACCAGTACCAGGAACTTTTGATGACTGTTTCTTTATAGCACAGGTTTAGATCTGGTAGAACTAGGCCACCTTCATTTACATTGCTTTTCATCAGTTCCCTTCTATTCTTGACCTTTTGTTGCTCCAGATGAATCTGTTACTATTTTTCCTAGCTCAGTAAAATAATTATTTGGTAGTTTGATTGGTATGGCACTGAATATGTATTTAATTTAAATTGGGTAGAATTTCATATTTGTTATATTAGCTTGACCTAACCATGAGCAATTGACATTTTCCCAATTATTTAGATCTATCTTTATTTGGGTGAGAAGTACATTATAATTGTGTTCATACAGTTTCTGGGTTTGTCTTGGGAGATAGTTTCCCAAGTATTTAATGTTGTCTGCAGTTACTTTAAATGGAATTTCTCCTTCTATCTTTTGCTCCCTCATGAACTTTATAAACTGTATTGCTGTGTCTCAAACAGAAAAATATATCTGCTGTCTCCATGCCTTGAATTCACACCCTTTTCAAAACCCCTCTAAACACTCTCTTGCTTCTTCTAAGATTCAGCATTTTAGTGCCACATGTAACCTCTCTCTCTCATCCTTTACCTGTTAGAACATATGTCGCACTAAATTATATTAAATTATTTTAAAACCTTTAATAACAATAAAGAAGATTTATATAGCACTAACTATATACCAGCAACTATGTTAAGTGCTTTACAATTATTATTTCACTTGAGTCTCACAACAATTCTGTGAATGAACTACTATTTATATTAAATTCCAAGTCATTTATGGATTTATGATTATATACACTGGTTTTAACCTAGGAAGTAATTAAGAACTGTTAATGCTTTAAGAAAAAAAAGAATAAATCATATGTGTATTTTTTCTTTTTTATTTCAATAAAATTAAGTAAAATTCAGGGTAAATTTAAAGCATTATGAGGGGAATATTATTCACTAATTTTAATGTTTATACCAAAAAATTGAATATATATTTCTGCAAGTTAAATGGTAAATTTACCTTTCCCAAAGAGGAAATCATTAAATTAGCTTAATGTTTCATAAATGTTTACTGAATAGACCATCACAGCCCCTTCTCACAGGCCCACTTGGTTTTGTGCTAATTGAAACCTTAGGTTATCTCCGTTAAAAATAATAATCTACCAACACAACCTCTCTCTCTCTCTCTCTCTCTCTCTCTCCACCCTCTCTACTTCTCTCTCAAGTGTTCATAAACATATATATGCATATATATACATATATGCACATATATAATATATGTCTGTGTTGTGTTTTCATGTAGCACTTGAACATTTCTGATTTGAAACTAATTTTCTCTTAATGAAAGATTTTGCATTACTTGATCTATTTTACTGAGATTAAATTATAATGCAAAATATATTATCAAATATAATGGTGAAGTCTAATTTCTGTCTAATATCATTCATTTGCCTTTGTGCATTTGTGCACTAAGAGATGATCTAATATGAAGTTATATACTCAAGTGTAAAATGATTAGGGAAGGAGATATCTTTAAGAGAGAAATTGAAGTTAAATGCCACATTTTAATTAGATCATAAATGAATTCTACTAAGTTGGGAAAACTTTTACATTTAGACATGTTTAGAGAATTGAAGCTCAAAGCTGTCTCTATGTTCTATATCTTCTGAAATTCAATGGATAAAACTACTGAGAGTTAAATCTTCAAAATTAGGAATCATATTAATTCTAATGAGAATTAAGAAATGAAATCCTCTGGAACATAATCACTTCAATAGGTTAATATTATTTGGAACCTATTTAAAATAAATATTTTGAAGATTTTTGGAAACCTGCAAACTAACTTTACTGAGGAATTTTAGAATTTGTTGAAAATTATTAAATTTTAATTAGTAATAATATTAGAGAAAAACTTCTTGAAGTAGTCAAAGATTGCTACTAATTATGCATAAGAAAAAAGCAAATTTACTTATTCAACAATTTAATTCTCTGGAGGAGGATAGAGGAGGTGTGCTTACTAAAATATATTGTTAGGAAAATTTCCTGTTTTCCCATTTATGAGAGAAGAAATACAAAGAAATCACTTCCAAACAAGGCAAATGTTAATGAAATCATAGAATACATTTAAAATGTTGGGCCTAATATAGCTTTGTAAACTAATAGATGGACAGAACAAGTTTCTATATATTCATTTATGCATTCCCTAATTCATAGAATTTCAGAATTGGAAGGGACCTCCAAGGTTATCTAAATCCAAATGTAATCTCCTCTGAGAAGAGTTATTTTTGATGATGTCAAACCTACTACTGTGCAGAGGCAACCTATTCCATTTCTGGGCAAGCTTCATTGTTTCAAGGGTAGGTTGGTTGTTGTTATCATTATTGTTGATGATGATGATGATGATGATGATGATGATGATGTTATTATTTTCCCCTAACATTGGGTTTTAACACACTACTCAATAAGTAATTGTCTAATAAATAAATGCTTGTTCACTGACTGACTAATCTGCCTCATAGCAACTTGTACTCATTATTTTTACTTTTGTTTTTTGGGACTCAGTAGAAATTTTTTTTTAATTCTTCTTCAACATAAAGAACTTTCAGAAAATTGAAGAAAGCTATCATAGTCCCATCCACCAAGTATTCTCATCTCCATAATTCATGTTTTTTGATTTATAGTTTTTGCTAAAATATTTCTATTGGCAAAGGAACTAACTACTGTAGTGACAAGAATTAGAGAAGAAATAGTATAATCAGTATTAAGTATTTCAGAAACACTAAGAACAATTTTTTACAATTCCTACTTCCATTATTTCCTCAGACACTACAATTTTGGGTGTGAAATAGAGAGCAAATTAGACTGGCACAGAGGGAATTAACAGTCCTTAAAAAGCATTCACTACTTGACTAGCTTGGTTCTAGTCACATGCACACATATACACTACACAACTAAATACAAACCAGTCAAATTAACAAATTATCTGGTCACTTCAAACTTGGTCGTATAGTTGTGATGAAATGAGTTTCTCATCACCATTGATTCTCTTATTTCATAATTTAGTTCTAATTTCACAATGTAATATTGAAAAGAAAGTGGAATAAGTTAGTATGATTAGACCTTATTTTTGGATCTGCAATTGAGTAAGAGAAAATATTTCTAGGAAAGGCAGGATATAAAGGTTTTTTTTATTTATTTGAAGCTGGACAACATAAGTAGACAAGGGTAGATTTCTTGTCTAATCAAACTTAGTAGCACTAATTCTACTATTCCCTGGGAAATATATATGAAATTTTACAGATGAATTTTTTCTGCTTCTAATAATCATTCAATTATGAGTCTTAGTATTTAATAACAAATTCACATTTTGCTAATTGTTGAGGGAAATAAAAAGCTCATGATAAGGTTCCATCCCTCTAGAAGTTTACTAACTATGTGGGAAAATGGAAAGTACATTTAAAAATAAGGCCAGATGTGAATGTCAGTCTATGTTTTGTGACCCCTGCTTTAGTCAGTTAAATAGCCTTTGGTGTTATACAGGACACATTAATATTTTATTGGTAGGAATTCAGCTCATATAGACCTCTAGAAAATATTCATTCTTAAAGTAAAAATCATCAAAGAATTTATGCATATTCAGGAAATGTTTCTGTATTTTACATGAGTTTTCAAATGTCTAGAGGGAGATCTTGAGTCAATGCCTCATTATTGTTTCAAAAGGAGCAACTCATTTGAAGGGAAGAACATAGTGAAGAATACTTAATCATCATCATTTGAAGATACTTTAGGTTCTCAAAGGTCATGGCAACAGAGTGGTAGGATTTATCAAATAGAAGTTTTCAAATGGGAATCCAATGGCAGATTATAATTTTGTTTTTTATGTACTTGATTAGTTACATTTGGGAAAACCCCATGATGAGAGAATTGATCAAATCTAATACTATTGTTATGCACCTATTCTTTAAATTCAACAGTGTAAATCCAGAATCACTGTCAGAAATAATAATGTAGCATAACCCATGTATTACAAAGAAATGATAGAGCTATGACTAATAGAGTTTGAATTCTTTTTAGAAAGAGACTGACATTTGGGGGCGACTAGGTGGTGCAGTGGATAAAGCACCAGCCCTGGAGTCAGGAGTACCTGAGTTCAAATCCGGTCTCAGACACTTAATAATTACCTAGTTGTATGGCCTTGGGCAAGCCACTTAACCCAATTTGACTTGCAAAAACTTTAAAAAAAAAAAAGACTGACATGAACAGGTTCTTCTTTTGGAGTATTTGTGCTTAATAATTAAATGCCTATATGACTATGACTTTCTAAATTAATTCACAAGGTAATGTAGGTGATTAGTATACCAGAGCATATTGAAATCTCATAAAGTCTTTTCAGTATCAGAAGCAATACCAGACAATCAAACAAATTTTAGCCAAGGTTTCATATAAATAATATGCTCATACTGGCTATGGACAATGTCATCTCCATCCAGAGGAAAACAAAACAAAACAAAAATAACCCTTGAGAAACTGATGAACACTTTATAAAAATTAATCTCTATTGTATCTCTCCCTTAATTTTAATTCCTTATACTGAAAATAACTAATCTGTAAAGATATTTATCATAAATATATATGTACAATGCTAAACTAACTGTTCGCCACTGAAGGGAAAGGTGTGGAAAGGGAGGGTGGAAATTTTGTAACTTAAAAATATACATGTGCATATGTTTGATAGATAAATAAAGAAACAAACAAACAAACAAACAAATAAATAAAAATACGCTCTATGTAGTGTGGTCAAGGCAATGTTCTGAGTTTTTTTAACCTTTTAAACATGTATAGGTACTTATTTCTTAACATAAATAATAGCAAGCACTCATATGCTATTTTACTATGTGCAAAGTTCTTTACATATACCATCTCTAAATATAACACCTCTCTCCCAAGTTTCTGAGAAGATAAAATGTGAGGACTGAAGACAGAAGCCCTGCCCCAATGAGATCCAGTATCTAGCCAATGTTTGGGTGAAGGCAAGGTCAGTGACGTTTTTGCAGCTCAGAACTCAGGGTCTAAATTTAATGACATACTGCATGTTGCATGGTCAAGGCAAGGCGATAAGCTCCCTCTCAGCTAATAGATAAAATGAATGGAAAGCACAGATAATCAATGAGTAATGAATGAATGAATGAAAAATCACTTATTAAATACCTATAGTGGACAACATATTCTCATATTTTAAAAATAGTCATTGATCTCAAAAATCCTACATTCTAAAGGAGGTTTCAGTTCCAAGTCCTATAGAAAGATATTTTATAGGATCCTTAGGATTCAGCAACAACAGTAAACTAGATAGAATTGTATATTCCTTCATGTCATTCTATTAATAAAACCATATTATTTTCAGGTGATGAAAAATTTGATTGTATCAAGGATTTTGATGGTGAGAGCATTATTTTTTTAATCTTGATTAAAACTTTTTACCTTACAGTCCTTTTCTGATACCAATCTACCTTTCCAACATCATGTCATACTGAACTAATGTTATTTGGAAGTATGCCTTAATCGGCTATAGCCTCCTTTCTCATAAATTTGTTTATACTATATTCCCCATATCTAGAAAAAAAGTCCATGCTTTAATCCTCAGATACAACTTTCTTCATAAATCATCCTGATATGTCTGCTTAGAACTTATCTGTCTCTCTCCACTTTTCTCATGCTATAATTTTGATGTACATTTCATGTTCTAAATTGTCACATACTTATCTTGTTACTTCTTTTGGACTCCAAGTTTTTGAAACTTGGCATTATGCCTTTTATTTATCATTTTTCTCTATAAGCATTGTGTATCTAGCAATCATTCAGTAGATATTGTAGACTGAATGAATAAATGAATAAAAAAATGAATAGATTTTCCAAAATTGACTTTGTTGAGCACAGGAAAGATAATTTATGCATATTTTAGATGTAGAATATAATTAGTTTTTAAGTTCCATCTGGTATTTTTGACCAAGCAAGATTCTAACACCATGATGGAAATTAAGAGTGTTATATGTTTATCATAATTTATGGTATACAGAAGTCCATCAGTTGACATAGGAGTCAACAGTTGTCATTCTAGCCACTCACCTGATACTAAAAATCATAGTAGTGTAACATACTTTTTAAGGAGTCAATGAGAAATCTTAGATAATCTTTTTTTTTATTTGTCCTAGAAAAGCATGAAACAGTTCATTTATTTTTGAAGTAAGATGTCATGAACTACATGCACATTGATTTGAACTACATGCACATTGATAGATGAATGCAAGATCCTTGAGGTTATAAAATCTTTTTGTTTTGTATTAGTTTTGTATCCTTAGGAAGCAAATGAATCTATCAATAAATCAAAGGGATATAGATTATCTATCTTTATGTAGTAAACTAAAAAAGGAGATGATTTATTCTACAACTCATAAATTGACATTATTTTTAAAATATATAATATTTTATTTTCCCCAAATTACATGTTAAAGCAATTTTTAACATTTTTAAAGGTGTGTGTTCCAAATTCTGTCCCTCCCTTGCTTCCTATCCCCTCCTTGAGGTAATAAGCAATCCAATATAAATATTACAAGTACAATCATGTAACACATTTCCATAGAAGTTATTTGGTACAAAAAGATTTGTATAAAAAAAAGAATGAAAATGAAATATAAAGAAAAATACCATGCTCCAGTCAGTATTCAGACAATATCTGTTATTTCTCTGGAAGTGAATAGTATTCTTCATCCTGAATCTTGGGATTGTCTCAGATCATTGTATTGCTGAGAATAATTTTGTTTGAGTGCTGTTTATGTGTGGCATGGCTGAAGTAGGATTTCTGGGTACCAAATCCAAGAGGCATAGTTTAGGACATGTTTAAGTACAAGAGGAAAAATAATTATACAAGAAAGCCCAGGCAGAAGACCATGAAAAGACTAAAGTGGATAAATAAAGTTCAGAAAATAAGAGAGGAAGAAGCTTGGATCAAAACCAAGGTTAGGACCAAAAATATTATGATCATTCATGCTAAGAAAAAGTTCTCTCATGATTTTCCTGGGATACTTTCAGATTGCAATCTTCTCTTTAAGATGTCGTAAGGGACCCTTGTTCTATGAACCTTGATTCTGAAAAAAACTAACATGAACTTGAACCCTTACATCTCATGAAATCATTTTAAACTCAAAGTACAAGTTTGAAGATATTTTACTTTTTTTCAATTGTTTACCAAGAGTTTGGCTTTTTTATTTTACCTTGGATATATCACATTTGAAATGAAATATGTAGTCTTGTGTATCGTAGGTCAGTAGAAGCATTGACAAATTTGGTCATATTCAGAAATGATCAGGTTGCAGATGAGAGGAGAAATTGTATCACTGGGGGATAAGTTTAAAGAACTAGAGATGAATATCTTGGAGGATAGAGGACACTAAACGAATGGTAACTGCCTTCTAGTATTTGAAGAACAAACACATGGAAGGATTGTGTCTTTTCTTAGTATCAATAGGCAGAAGTGATGGGAAGAAAGATTTTGGTTTGATCTAAGGGAGAAACAAAACAAAATAGAGTTGCTCAAAAATTTGGTAAGTTTCCCTAAACTAGAGTTCTTCAGGTTAAGACTGCGCAACTATTTATCAAGAATATTGTAGAATGTTTTTCCTGTTTAGATATGCATTTTATAAGATGAGCTCAGAGTCACAATCTTAAAATCTTTAATATTATGATATTTATAAGAATCAAACTGTAATTATGCAGAGAAGGGATCTTGAGATTGTTTTCTCTCAGCAATCAACATACACAGGGTAACCAAATGTATATGATTGTTTGTAAGGAGGATACTAATTTGACATAAATGCCCAACTGGCAGTAGTTCCTTAAAGTAGTTTCATTTTTGCATTTTTCTACTCTGATCCTGACAAAGTACCTTTAAAATCTTTAAGTACAAAATATTCACTAAGGGGGAAAAGATGTTCTGGGAAATGTAGGTGATGGAAAAACAAACATAGACAGTGATATAATTTTATTTTAATAAATAAAGCAAATCAAATGAATTGAGTTATTATTGTCCCTACCCTCTTTCTGCAGAAATAGTTCATTTTCAAAGCCCATAGCAGGCAAAGCTAAAAAAAGTGCAATTCTCCTTTTTGATCTACCAAAGTTAGCAATTTTGAGGTATGATCTCAAATGGTACATTAAAAGGATACCATACAAAAGATTTATAGGGAAGATTTCAATCTCAAAGTTAGAAAAATCAAGCCATTTTAATATATCACGTTACTCTGTGATAAGAGAACCTCTGAATTTAACACTGAACCTCTTTTAACAAAGAGACTCATGAAGTAAAAAGATCTTGAATTGTCTAGCAGTAAAGTTAGATACCCTCCCTCCTCCCCAAGGCAGAACATAGAGCTACTGAGCTGTTTAGACAATTCTCATAAGAAGTATAAAATAGAAAAGAATGTAAATTTCAATTTATTCTCTTCAAAGGGTATTCTAAAAATGTAACACTCCAAACAAGTCCTTATTGATCATCTACCACAAACACTTGATATTTAAAGAAACATGGTCATTGAATTAAAGGAAATTATAGGATAATACATTTGTCTTGCAAAAAAACAAAAACACCAACTTCCCCTAAAATTACAGCTTATGGGTCGGCTAGTTGGCACAGTGGATAGAGCACCAACCCTGGAGTCAACCCAGTTAGTACCTGGGTTCAAATCCGGCCTCAGACACTTCATAATTACCTAGCTGTGTGGCCTTGGGCAAGCCACTTAACCACACTATCTTGCAAAAAATTAAAAAATAAAATTAAAAAAATAAAATTACAGCATTAGAATCTAGTACAAAAATGAGTAAAATAATGAAATTAGTATTCATATATACTCAATTCTGCCAAACAGTACTGTTGTGACGCATTTGCATGGCTATGCCAGATGGCATGTTTTAGCAAATCTTTATTGAATTTGAAAAATATGAAATGTGGCCACACTTGGACTTTAGGGAATATAGAGGATAGTATCCAAAATAATCTGACTGAGGCACCCTAAAAAGAATAGGAAAGTAAAGTAGGTTTTGTGACATAATTGGCATCAACTGTTGCTTTTGTGAACTCTATCAAAGCACTTAGGATGCTTTCAGATAGAACAAGATTTTTTTCCTAGTGTAGCACACAATTCAGAGGTTTAAACACAAGAAAAATGGAAAGCCAGTCATGTAATCATTCTCTCTAGAGTTATATTTTCTTTCCCCAAGAGATGGTATTGAGTCTTTTGTCCTCCCTCAATGCTACACAAGATACTCTACAGTTGTAGTTGGAAGACCATTTTAGGAACACTAACCAGGGGCAGGAAAGGCATGAGATCTTCTTGCTTTTATAGTCTTCCACAAGCAGATATAGGATAGGAAAAGAGCTAATTTCTTCCTCTAATTACTACCTTTCTGTTCACATAGCTCAAGTGCCTTATCTCCTTATCTCCTCTATCAAAATGGTAATATTTACAAATAAGAACATGACTAGAATAATTGTACTGCATCCTCCTCTCCTCTCCTTCAGGATATCAGTATTAATTTTTTTTTTTAGGTTTTTGCAAGGCAAATAGGGTTAAGTGGCTTGCCCAAGGCCAAACAGCTAGGTAATTATTAAGTGTCTGAAGCTGGATTTGAACTCTGGTACTCCTGACTCCAGGGCTGGTGTTCTATTCACTGTGCCACCTAGCCACCTTCAGTAATAATTTTTGAGAAAATTTAGATCTAAATGGAAAGGGGATGGTAATACTGAGAGTACTAAACAATGACATTTTGAAAGTTGAACTATTATTCAAACTCCTTTAAAGTTATTGAGAAATTAACATGTGGAGAAGTCTACTCTTGTGCTTCATTTGCGAAGGTTTTGTTTCCAAATGCATTATTAAATCTATATATTAACCTCACACTGTATATATGATTCTCCCAAATCAACCCCAATTTTGACGTTTTTCCCCCAACAGCTTACAAAAGGCATTATTTGCGGATCAAACATTAATAAAATGTACTCCTTTATGTCAGTCTGGAATTTTCTATGTAGCATAATTGATGATGATGATGATGATGTCTGTCTTTCATTCTAGAGGAATACCATGACATCTGGGAGGTGAGGCCATGACAAGAACATGAACTGGATTTGAGTAGGGGGTGATGTTGTAGTATGATTATTTTTATACATAAGTAATAATACATAAATTTTTAAAAATCATTCAAATAGACAACAACAACAACAAAAATGCTTTTAAAGGAACAAAATATTTAATATTAGAAAAACATGTTGAGTTACTTCAGTGCTTTAAGGAATTAGTAGTCTCATTCAAGGGTGTACCAGTAAATATTTAATGTAGCAAAGTTTCTGAAAAAAGTATGCATGACACATTTTTGTTTAATTTACAATATTAGCCCTTTCTCTTGATTTGGACTTTTTGTTGATTTCTAAGTTTTAAATATTTACACTGAAAATATAACCATCACTTCTTCCAAAACAGACAACCAGACCCAGGATATCATAAGACTAACTGGAGTTGACAGCAATTTTAATAGTGCAGGGAAAAAAGCTATTCTATGCCTTATCTAATCTATTTCTTTAAATTCTACCTTTTCTTTCTTTCTTTGATATATATAAAATTTAGTTTAAGATAAATTTACTAATGAAAATGGGGGGGAACAGTTGTCTTAAATGTCTAAAACAATTAAATAAGTAAAGTCAGATAAACAAAATGTATAAAAATGTAATGACTTGCTTTTTGAAGTAATGATTTCTCTGTTATGAGAAATATTCATAAAGGGAATGGAAAATACATTTTGGATATCATGGAGCAAATTCTACAATAATTCCAGGGAATTCTATAAATGTAAAAGTTCTCTAAAATCCTTTCCAACTTTCTAAGGGGTTAGGACTCTCAGAAATGTACTTTAGATGAGTTCTTATAAGAGCAAACAAAAACATGAATGAAGTCAGAAGAAGTTTTGAATGTAAAAAGAAACTGCAATTTGATGACCAAAATACAAGAAAAAGTTAATAAATGGTAAACAATTAACATAAAAGTATTAGAGGAAAAAAATGACAAAAAAGTTGAATGGTTAATATTGGCATATTTTCAAAAGAAACCTAGGGTTTTGAAGCTAATAGAAATAAAACTTCAAAATTTAAGAAAAACTGAAATCTTAACATATTGCTTGTCTTCCAAAATTAATCTAGATATTGCTATTGGGAATCCACATCTTCCAAGTCATGTACACATTTTCTTGTTATACTGGCATCACTTCCTATCCAGTTACTTGCCAAAGTGATGATATGACAAATTAGAAGAGTGGAAGATATGGAGATAGAGGAATATAGAGATATGGAATGGATAATAGAGAATGGAATTAGATATAGCACAAGTATTTGTTCATTAGTTTTACTAGGATAATTCACTGATTATATCAAACATAAAACACAAATTGGCAGGTTGTCATATAGATTATCAGCCTCCATTGCCCTTCAAAGGCTATATAGTTTGGTCTTGAAAAATCTTTAAAGAGCTATGCTTGATGAGAAAATGTAGTATGACTCAGCATAGCAGATATTTTAATGATGCTTCCTATGCTTATCAAGAAGAAAATGGAAAAGCAATTTAAAATGCCAGCTTTAAATGTTTTGTATAACACATTATCTTCTTATGTGTCTCCCTCAGCATGGTTCCATCTAAAGCACCAGATTTTCTGTCTACTAGGATACACTTTTGTATTCTTACTAATTTTATGGTATTATTTCCACAATTTAAAATAGTTAAGAAATTGTGCTGCATCAAGTGTAACATAAAAATAACTAGTTAGTCAAAGGAAAAAAAATGGAAATATGTTGGCTACCAGAGTTCACACTAATAGAGTTTATTATATATATATATATATATATATATATATATATATATATATTTTAAATAATATTATTGTTCAAAAAGAAGAAAGGAATTGAAAATACCATTGTTGTTTTAGAGTGGTCTTTTTAAAAACTGTTGAAAAAAGCAACTGTATTTTGAAATTGAAAATGGATCTCAGAGAATATATGAAATTGTTAAAAATTAAATAAAAAAGACTTTCCCTGAACCTTTAAGTATATTGGATTCAGAAAATAGCTATATATTATTTGCATGTGGTAATACTTATGTTGGCAAATCCTTGTCATTTAAAATACTTTCCATTAATATAGCTATGAAAATATGTCAAGGTACATTCCGAATACAAGACTGGTGAATATGGATAATGCTTGAATTCTGCATTTTAAATATGGAATTCCAGAAGAGACATGTGTTTTATGCCCAAGGATCCTTCAAGTATTTTATTTTGCTTGTAGGCATGATTTTCTACAATGCATTGGAATAATCTTAAAGACCATTTAATAGTTATCTTAGAAATGAACTGTCATATACTATTTGTAAATTGAAAGGAGATTTTAAATAGTTAGATTTTAAACAGAACAGATAGACAAACTAGATCAGACATCAGAAATAGGAAAATGACTAGGATCCTGAAAAGCATGGAAACATTGTCATATTGAGAAATAGCTAAAGGAACTCAATATTTAATTTAGAGAAGGCTTAGATGGAGACAGATTAGTTATTTTAAAATATTTAAAGAACTGTTAAGTAGAAGGATTAGATTTATTCTATGTAATTTCAAATGGTAGAATAAGGACATCTGAGTAGAAGCTTTAGAAGGTAGATTTTGTTTAATGTAAGAAAAGCTTCCTAAAAGTAAGAGGTACTGAAATATGGAATAGATTGCCTTATTAGGCAATATATTTCCTGCCATTGGAAATATTTGATGCAGTGAATAGAACAATGGATGTAGAATCAAGAAAATCTGAATTCAAATTCAGTCTTACTAATTATATGAAGTTGGGCAAGAAGCTTAAAGTTATTTGATTCAGTTTCCTGATCTGTACAATGAACTGGAGAAAAAAATGACAATCCACTCCTATATCTTTGCCAAGAAACCCCAAACATACTCACAAAAGGTCAAACAGAATTGAAAAGATTGAACAACAACAAAGAAGTATTTAAGAAGAGACTGGATGACCACACCTCTGACTCAGCTATTGTTGAAAGCATTCTTTTAATAAAGGCGGGAGGAAGAGAGGAGATTACAATATAAGACTTCAAAGATTCCTTTCAATGCTAAGATACAATGATTCTAAGTAAGCAAGGGGGTGGGCAGCTAGGTGGCACAGTGGAAAGAGCACCCACCCTGGAGTCAGGAGGACTTGAGTTCAAATGTGACCTCAGACACTTAATAATTACCTAGCTGTGTGGACTTGGACAGGCCACTTAACCCCATTGCTTTGCAAAAACCTAAATAACCAAGGGCTTACTTTGTGGGAAAATTCTCATCAAATCCATACTAATTATAAATAACTGATAGGAAAGATGCCAGATCAGAAAATCTCAACCTGAGAGTCTTTAATGAAAAGAGTGATTGCACTTTTCACATAGAATTGTTGTGGGAGAAGTTGGTGTCACCATTAAAGATTGTGAACTCTTGAGAAAATGAAAGAACCCACTACTGGCCTTAGAGTTGAAATAGCTCAGAATGTATAAACAATGTATTTACAAGCCTGCAAAATTCACAGATTAAAACATTTTTACTTAAGTGATTGTAAACTGTGGCTTTGTGGCTTGAGGACAGGGTGGATCACAAAGTTTTAGGTGAGGCTGCCCTAGGATAAAAGTGAAAGAAAACACAGCCATGAGAAAACAGAGGTCTTGGCTCTCCAGCAGCCTAGCTGGGAGCATGTGGTTCTAGGGGAGAGAGAGAGAGACAGACAGACAGACAGAGAGAAATAGAGAGACAGAGACAGACAGAGAGACAGAGGGGGGCGGGTATCCTGCAAAGGGGAAAGAAAGAAAAAGAACCTTTTCTTCAGGGATCCCTCATTTAAATGCATTTCTATAGTGGGTTAGGCAAGGGTGGTGCTTTGGGAGTGGTTTATCGCCTGGCTAATTTAACTTTGGAATTGATTATGCAGCATGGGAGACATTGTAACAAGACAGTCCATCCTGGCATGTCCTCATTAGTGAGGATGCTGCACTCTATGAGGAAGGCAGAATTGAAGGAGCTCAAAGGAAACATGGCATCTATAAGTTTACAGTACTCACTCGGAGCGGTCACATGGACTATTTGTGCCCAACCTGTGGTAGAGCATTCTGAGCTCATAGTGATGTCATAGATAATGAAGGACAAGAACCAATCAGTCCCTAGCTTCTAGTACTCTCCAAAAGGCATGCCACAGGGGTATCCTTCTAATGAGTGCTCAAGAAAGTATTCATTGTGCATGAATGTGCACTAGTCTTTCCTGTCCCAAAGGATGTGACCATTAAGTCCAACATGTCATTTCCTGTGGTTCAAAATGATTGTCCTGATCATTATCTAACATCTAGTTTTACACACTAGTGAGAGCTGGGCCAAGGTCAAAGTGAAAGTCAAGAGGAAACATTTTAACAGTACAGAGGTTAAAAGGATCAATAAAATTATAGGATTTTAACTGTTCAAAATGAACCATTTACAACATTTCCCATGCCCATAATTCCCTGCATCAGAATAATATTTCAAATATTTTTACAATCTTAGAGACATTTTTTCCCTTATTTTCTTATGACTGTCCTCATTTGAGAATGGTATTTGCCAGCTTATGCAGTAATTCTTTTTTTTTTTAGGTTTTTGCAGGGCAAATGGGGTTAAGTGGCTTGCCCAAGGCCACACAACTAGGTAATTATTAAGTGTCTGTGGTCAGATTTGAACTCAGGTACTTCTGACTCCAGGGCCAGTGTTCTATCCACTGCATTATGCAGTAATTCTTAGGCTGATGTGTGGTCATCATGAAAGTTTGGTCTTGTGCCATTTTTCACATTCTGATATAGAAAAGTTAGTTTCAGATTACAGCCTAAATATCATGATTGAACATTTAAATTTTAAAATTTAAAGTTTCTGTTCAGTACTTAATACATTAGTCACTTCTCACAGTTATCCTCCAAAAATGTTTTCATTCATTGTCAACAGCTTCTTAAAAAGAGCATTAAGAAAAAAGAGCCAAACCAAATTAAAGCAGAAACAAAGTTATCCTTCATCCATTTCAAAAGAAAATACCTACATTTTTCCTTCAGGATCTGTGATTGATCTTCTGGTTTATGATTATGAAGCAGACAGCCTGCTGGAAAAATTGAAGAGTCACGGACAGAGGGCATTAGAGGCAACACTAATCTGGGAGCAAATTCTTATGAAAACATTCTCCTATTTGTCTGCTATGAAACAGAACAATACTGATTCATATAATAAAATCAACCTAAACTTTTCTTATGTGTTGAGTTAATTCATACAAAGGTATTATTCATTTAATATGCTATCCTTCATAGAAGGAGATCCTTAAAAAGACAAAAAAAAATTTAGGAATGAAATTATTAATTTAAAATCTGTATATATTTATAATCTGTATACATATATATCTTACAGTGGGTACTTATTTTTTCTCATTTTGTTCATAGAACCTAATAAATGACTGACACAGTCATTATTGATACATATTTCTTGATTGACTAATGGCCCAATAATACCTTGGACCATTATAAAAATATTTTAAGAGATCTTCCCCTTTTTATACTCTACCTTTTCCAACCTACCTCTCCCAATATCTTTAGAAAAGTCAGATATGTCAATGTCAGTTTCTGTTTAACACCTTCTAATTGCTAATTTTGTCTAATCTTTAGCACCTTTTATGACTTGAGTCTATTCTAAATTTCTAGCATTATTACAAACTATTTGTATTTGTGTATTCTACATTCCAGACTATCAATCAATAACTATTTATTAAGCATGCAAAAAGAGGCAAAATAAATTCCTTTCTCTCAAGAAGCTTAAAGGGAAAACAATATACAAAGATAAGCAAGAATAGATATTCAAAGTAATCCATATTCAGTATAAATAGGAAACAATTTTTAGAAGAAGGGCACTAGAATTCAGAGGGAAAATTTTCCAGGGACAGCTAGGTGGTGTAGTGGATAGAGCACCAGCCCTGGAGTCAGGAGGATCTGAGTTCAAATCTGACCTCAGACACTTAATTAGTTATCTGTGGTATCTTGGGCAAATCACTTAGCCCCATGGCATTGCAAAAACAAAAACAAAAACAAAAAACCCAAACAAAAACAAAAAGCATCCAGAAAAAGATAAGATTTTAGTTGAGACTTAAAGGAAGCCAGATAGTTAGTATATGGAGCACAGAAGGTAGAGCATTCCTGGCTTAGGGGAAGAGAAAATGATTAGAGCCAAGAGATGGAATAAGTTGTTCATGGAACATTCAGGAAGCCACTATCCTTGGATAGAAGAATACTTATAGTGGAGATAAGAAGAGACTATATTATGAAGGACTTTTAATACCAAATTGAGAATTTTGAGGCAATAGAGAGCCTCTGGAGTTTATTGAGGACATGATACTATCAGACACTTTTAAAAAATCAGTACACTGGCTGAACAGTGAGGAGACAGTTGAATTAAGGAACCCCTCCAGCAGTCTATTGTAATAGTCTAGGCATGAGAAGATGATAGCCTGCATTAGAGTTGTGGCAATGTCAGAGGATAAAAGGGAGTGCATAGAGACATATTACAAATGCAAAATCAAAAGACCTTGACAATAGTTGGATATGGGGAGAGGCAAATTGGTGAAGAGTTGAGCATGCTGCCTAGGTTGTAAACCTGAGCTTTGGAAGGATGGTATTGCCCTCTATAATATAAAGAAAGTAGGAGTGGGAATGAATTAGGGAAAATATAATGAATTCTATTTCAGATATATTGAGTTTAAGATGTTTACTAGACTTCCAAGATGGAGAGAGAAGACAAGAATTGTGCTAAGATCTCTTGGTTTTCCCCTCAGAAATAATATGAAAGAAACCTCTTAACAAAAATTTGAATGTCAAAACCCAGAAAGAGATATGAGGAGAAGAGCATCCCCTAACAAGGTCTATCTCAAGGGACCATGGGTGAACTGGGAGTGGAAAGCAAAAGGCCACATCAGGGGTCAGGGTGAAGCCAGAACACCAGCCTCAGCCACAGAGGCTTTGACTATGGCAGCCAGGATCTGAGGTCTTGGAAGCTTTGTCTGTGGGAACAGCAGTATGTGGAGTTCCAGTGGGATTGGAAGGAGACCTCCATCACAAAAGGCTGCAGAGTGTGGCTGGACATCAGTCCACTCGACTTGGTACCATGAGCTCCATACTTTTCAGCAGAGCCTTCTTCCTGGAACAGAGTAAAAGGGCCCGCCCCCCCCCCCCCCGCCCCAAGGCTTTGGTGTGGCTAGCAGAACTCCCTAATCTGAATAGGGAGATTGACATTCTTGCCATAGGGCCCAAACAACATTGTTCAAGGATAACAATATAGAGAGCACCACCCACCCACTCCAGGTCTAGGGAGAGGGCCTCAAATCAAGGCCTCAAATCAAGTCTGAGAAACTCCAGAGAAAGTAACCAGCACCCCAAATTGGCGGGCCCATCGGGAGTTACTAAAATCAGTGAGCAAAGCCTCTATGGTTTTCAAAACCAAACCTCTGTAAGCCAGACCCTTCCCCAATACAAGATCCTAGGAAAATGGAGAAAGGCCAGTGAGGGGGGAGGCATTGAAAACTACTTTGAAGAAAAAAATCCTAACCCAGAGACATCTAGAACTTCTGAGGAGAATATGAATTGGTCTTCAGTCTAGAAAGAAATCAATTGGAAAAACTGGCAAAAGAAACTCAAGAGAAAATTAACATCTCACAACAAGAAAACAAATTCTTGGAAAATACAATTGGACAAATGGACAAAGAAAATAATTCTCTCAAAACTACACCTGGGCAAATAGAAAACTCCATCAAAAATAGAACTAACCAATTGAAAAAGGAGTTGCAAAAGGTAAATGAAGAAAATTCTTCTCAACAAAAAAAGAATGCAAGCTGTGGAAACTAATGACCTCACGAGACAACAAGAATCTGTTCAACAAAATCAAAAAAATTGAAAAAATAGGAGAAAATGTGAAATATCTCATTGGCAAAATGACTGACCTTGAGAATAGAACCAGGAGAGATAACCTAAGAATCATTGGGCTTTCTGAAAACATTGAAGAGGAAAAAAAAGACTGGACTTAATATAACATGATTTAGTGATGGAAAACTGCCATGACAACATGGAACCAGAGGACAAAATAGTTACTGAAAAAATACATCAAGCCCCTCTGTAAAGAGATCCTAAAATGAAAACAACAAGGAATATTGTGGCCAAATTCTAGAGCTATCAGATAAAAGAGAAAATCCTGCAGGTAGTCAGAAAGAAACAATTTAGATTTCAAGGAGTCACAGTAAAGATTACACAGGACTTGGCTGCATTAACATTAAGGGATTGAAGGGCCTGGAATAAGCTATTCCAAAGAGCAAGGGAACTTGGAATGCAATCAAGAATCCACTTTCCAGCAAAACTGAGCCTTCTCTTCCAGGACAAAATATGGAATTTAACAAAATAGGAGAGTTCCAACTTTTCCTGATGAAAATACCAGAGCTAAATAGAAAATTTGGACTTCAAATGGGAGACTCAAGAGACATATGAAAAGGTAAAAAAGGTAAAAGGTAAAAAAAAAAGTAAAGAAAAAACTGCTATCCAATAAGATGAAACTGGCTATATTCCCACCTGGGAAAAAGATTCTCATAACTTTCAAGAACTGTAACTCTATTACAGAGAATATACTTAGCCAGAGGTGATGGACACTCACGACTTATCAGTGACTCTGATAGAATTATTTAAAAAAAAAAACTCCTTAAAAGGGGGGGGACAATAAAGAGATAGGAGAATGAAGGAGATTGAATGGGGTGAATAACATTACATAAGGAGATAAAAAGGACCTTTTTCAATAGAGAGGAGGAAGGGAGGAAGTTAGAACCACCTGAATCTTACTCTCATCAGATTAGACTTAATGTTAACATACTCACACTCTCAGTTAAGTTGAGAAATTTATCTTACCTTTCACATATTAAAAGGGGAAAGAGGAAGGGGGAAAAGAGGAACTCACAGAAGGAAGAAAGAGCAAAGGTTTAAGAAAAGGGAGGAGGGTTGGATACAATGAGCAAACACACTGAAAGTGGTGATATTCAGAAACGCAATACTGGGGAAGATGGATAAAATGAAAAAGAGGAAAAATATAAATAAAGGGAAGATATCATGGAGGGCAATAAAGAGTTATCAATTATAACTTTGAATGTGAATGGAATGAACTCTACCATAAAATGTAAGTTAATAACAGACTGGATTAAAAACTAGAATCCTACAATATTCTGTTTACAAGAAACTTGTTTGAAGCAGAGAGATACATACAGATAAAGGTAAAAAGTTGGACCAAAATATATTTTGCTTCTGCTGAAGTGAAAAAAAAAAAGGGGTAGCAATACTTATCTTAGACAAAGTGGCTGCAAAAATTGATCTTATTAAAAGAGATAAACAAGGAAACTATATCCTCCTAAAAAGGTAACATAGGCAAAGAAGCAATTTCATTACTAAATATGTATGCACCAAGTGGTATAGCATCCAAATTTTTAGAGAAGTTGAATGAGTTACAGGATGACATAGACAACAAAACTCTATTGGTGGGAGACCTCAACCTCCCACTCTCATGATTTAGATAAATCTAACCATAAAATAAACAAGAATGTAGTTAAAGAGATAAATAGAATGTTAGAAAACCTAGACATGATATCCCTTTGGAGAAAGTTGAATGGGGATAGAAAGGAATATGATTTTTTTCCTGCAGTACACGGCACTTACACAAAAAGACCATGGACTAGGGCATGTAATCAAATGCAGAAAGGCAGAAATAGTGAATACATTCTTCTCACATCATAATGCAATAAAAATTACATGCCCAGGGACAAAACTAATTGGAAACTAAATGACCTCATTTTATTTTTATTTTTTTTAGGTTTTTTTTTTTTTGTAAGGCAAACGGGGTTAAGGGGTTTGCCCAAGGCCACACAGCTAGGTCATTATTAAGTGTCTGAGACCAGATTTGAACCCAGGTATTCCTGACTGCAAGGCTGGTGCTTTATCTACTATGCCACCTAGCCACCCCATGACCTCATTTTAAAGAATGAATGAATCAAACAACAAATTATAGAAAGAATTAATGATTTCATCCTAGATAATGACTATAAAGAAACACATACCAAAACCTATGGGAGACAACCAAGGCAGTTGTCAGGGAATATATTATATCTCTAAATGCTTGCATGAATAAATTGGAGAAAAAGAAAATCAATGAACTAAACATGGAACTAAAAGAATTAGAGAAATAGTAAATTAAAAACCCCCAATTAAATACCAAATTAGAAATTCTAAAAATTAAAGGAGAAATTAATAAAATCAAAAACAAGAAATCTATGGAATTAATAAATAAAACCAAGAGTTAGTTTTATGAAACAACCAATAAAATTGATAAAACTCTGGTTACTTTGATTGAAAAAAGAAAGTAGAAAACCAAATTACCAGTATCAGGAATAAAAAAAGGTGAAAGCACCACTAATGAGGAAGAAATTAAAGTAACAATGCACAATTATTTTGCTCAACTATATATTTGATAATCTAAGTAAAATGGATGAATATTTACAAAAATATAAGTAGCCCAGGTAGAATGAAGAGGAAATTAAATACTTATATAACCCTATCTCAGAAAAAGAATTTCAATAAGCCATTATTGAACTCCCCAAGGAAAAAAATCTCCAGGGCCAAGTCAATCCTATCAAACATTTAAGGAACAATTGGCTCCAGTTCTATATAAACTCTTTGGTATAATAGGTGAGGACAGAACTCTACCTAACTCTTTCTATGACACCAATATGGTGCTGATACTTAATCCAGGAAGAGTCAAAACAGAGAAAGAAAAGTATAGACCTAACTCCGTAATGAATATAGATGCAAAAATTTAAATAAAATCTTAGCAAAATGATTACAACAAGTTATCAGTAGGATAATACACTATAACCCCACAGAATTTATCACAAGAAAGCAGTGTTGGTTCAATATTAGGAAAACTGTTAATTTTTTAACTATAATTAACTGTATCAATAACAAACCTATCAGAAATCATATGATTAAATCAATAGATGCTGAAAAAACCTTTGACAAAATATAAGCCCCCACTCCTAATAAAACAGACTATAGGACTAAATGAATTGTTCCTTAGAATGATAAGCAGCATGTATCTGAAACCATCAACAACTATTATATGCAATGGGGATAAGCTAGAGGAATTCCCAATAAGATCAGGGGTGAAAGGAGGATGCCTATTATCACCACTACTATTCAATATTGTGTTAAAAATGTTAGCTTCAGCAATAAAAGAAGAAAAAGAAGTTGAAGGAATTAGAATTGGTAAGGAAGAAACAAAACTCTCACTCTTTGTAGATGACATGATGGTATACCTAGAGAATCCTAAAAATCACTAAAAAACTACTAGAAACAATTATGAACTTCAGCAAAGTTGCAGGATATAAAAGAAACACTCAAAAATCTTCAGCATTTCTATATGTTACTAGCAAGATACAGCAACAAGAGTTAGAAAGAGAAATCCAATTCAAAATCATCAGAAGTATAAAATACTTGGGAGTCTACCTACCAAGGCAGACTCAGAAAAAAAAAAAACTACAAACCACTTTTCTCACAAATCAAATCAGATTTTAAAAACTGGGTACATATCAACTGCTCATGGATAGGCCAAGCTAATATAATAAAAATGACAATTCAACCTAAATTAAAATATTTATTTAGTGCCCTACCATTCAAAATTCCAAAAAATTTCTTTAATGAGTTAGAAAAAATTGAATAAATTCATATGGAGAAATAAAAAGTTAAGAATTTCCAGCAATTTAATGAAAAATGTGCAATAGAAGGTGGCCCACCAGATCTAAAATTATATTATAAAGCATGAGTCATCTAAACTGTCCAGTACTGAATAAGCAATAGAGTGGTGCATCAGTGGAATAGGCTAGGTGCAATAGCAGGATTTGATTATAGTAATCTGCTGCTTGATAAACCCAAAGTCAAGCTTTTGGGTTAAAAACTCTCTTTGATAAAAACTCTTGGGAGACACTTCCAGCCAAGAAGGTAGAGAGAAGACAGACACAGTTCTAAAATCCCTGACCTTTCCCCATCTATCAAATGAAATAAACCTCTTAAGAGAAATCCCACCCACAAAACCCAGAAAGAAAAGCCAAGAGAACGAACATCTACCTCAGGATTTCTCTCCCTCAGCAGCACTGGATGAATTTGGGTGGGTGAGTCTCAGCTCAGAAGGAGGATCATCCCCGAATCAGTCAGATTAGCAGCTGAGTTGGAGCTGGGAGTCTGAGGGCCTGAGAGCCGAACCTGCTGGATCAGCGGTGGGGCTAGACGGCAGGGGCTTGAGTCAACTAGGGAGCAGAGGCACTGGTGTTGGTGCTGTGCCTCTGGCGCTTGTGGACAGGGCTGGGGGGAGAGTTCAGGTACAGGAGAGCTGCGGACACCATCTCTGGGCTCCTGTGGTCTGAGGAACTCTGAGTCCAAGCCTCCATTACAGCTGAGACCTCTTCCTGGAGCAAACAAATGCAGACTACTTCTGCCTCAGGTCCAGGTGTGTGAGCAGAAGAACCAGTCCAGCTGAGGAATGACCTCAGGACAGGGTAAAGAGCACCACTGATTGAAGGCAAAAGAATTCAATAGCTCCAATTCCACCCTTCAAGCAAAGGGATAAGGCCTCAATCAAGGTCACAGACATTCCAAAGAAAGCAGCCAACACCTCTTACTGGCCAACCAGAAAAAATTGCACTCAGTGAGCAAAGCCTCTAGTGATCCCAAGCCCCTGTGAAACAGCCCCTCCCCAACTCAAGGTCTTAGTAAAATGAAGAAGGGTCAGTGAAAAGTGGATCCATAGAAAAATTCTTGGAAGGGAAAGACCCTAACTCAGAAAGACCTAGAACCTCTGAGGAGAATACAATCTGGTCTTCAGCACAGAAAGACTTCCTTGAAGAAATAAGGAAGGAGCTTAAAAATCAACTGGAATACCTAGCTGTGTGGCCTTGGGCAAGCCACTTAACCCCATTTGCCTTGCAAAAACATAAAAAAAATTCAACTGGAAAATTTGGGAGAGACAATTAATACCTTGCAACAAGAAAACAAATCCTTAGAAAGTACAATTGGACAAGTACAAAATGAGAATAAATCTCTCACATCATCAATTGGACAAATACAAAATGAGAATAATTCTCTCAGATCTTCAGTTGGGCAAATGCAAAAAGAAAATAATTCTCTCAAAACCTCAATTGGTCAAATGGAAAGCTCTTTCAAAAGTAGAATTGACCAATTGGAAAAGGAATTGCAAAAGGTTAATGAAGAAAACTACTCCCCCCCAAAAAAGAATATAGTCTGCAGAAACTAATGACTCCATGAGACAGCAAGAGCCAGTTAAACAAAATCAAAAATAGAAAAAAATAGAAGAAAATGTAAAATAACTCATCAACAAAAGCACTGACCTCGAGAATAGATAGAAGAGGGGCAACCTAAGAATTACACGACTTCCTGAAAACACTGAAGAGAAAAAAAAAACCTGGACTTAATATTACAGGATCTAGTGATGGAAAACTTCCCTGGTATCATGGAATCGGAGGGCAAAGTAGTTATTGAAAGAATACATCAATCCCGTCCAGAAAAAGATTCTAAAATGAAAACACCAAGGAATGTTGTGGCCAAATTCCAGAACTATCAGATAAGAGAAAATCCTGTAAGCAGCCAGAAAGAAACAATTTAAATATCAAGGAGCCACAGTAAGGATCACACAGGACCTGGCTGCATCAACATTAAGGGATTGAAGTGCCTGGAATGAGATATTTCAAAGAGGAAGGGAGCTTGGAATGCAGCCAAGAATCTACTTTCCCACAAAGCTGAGCCTTCTCTTCCAGGGAAAAAGATAGACATTTAATGAAATGGAAGAATTCCAAAAATTCCTGATGAAAAGACCAGAGCTAAATAGAAAATTTGGACATCAAACAGGAGGTTCAAGAGACACATGAAAAGGTAAAAATAAAAGGGGGTGGTAAAAGGAAAAAAAAATTGCTATCCAGTAAGTTGAAATTGACTATATCCCAGCATGGGGAAAAAGATTCTCATTAATCTTGAGAACTGTAACTCTAACAGAGAGAATATACCTAGCCAGAAATGATGGCCATTCATGATCTATGCATGAGACTGCTATCTAAAGAGATGTAACTGGCTTTAACCCCACTTGGGAGAAAGACTGTAATAACTCAAGAATTTTAACTCTGTTAGATAGAATATACTGAACTAGAAGTGACAGACACTCAGAATTTTCTATGACTCAGATAGAATGATCTAAAAAACACTACCTCCTTAAAAAGGGGGACAGGAAAGAGACAGGAGGAAGGAGGGGATTGCATGGGGTAAATCTCATTATATTAAGAGGTACAAAAAACCTATGATAATAGAGGGGAAGAAGGGAGCAGATGAGAAAGACCTGAATCTTCTTCTCATCAGACTTGGCTTAAAGTCAACCTACACACACTCAGTTAACTTACGAAACATCTAACCTTTCAAGTATTAAAAGGGGAAAAAGGGCAGGGGGATAGAGACAGGGAAGGGGAGTGGGGGGAGAAAAGGGGAAATAACAAAAGGAAGGGAAGGGAAAAGGGAAAAAGAGAAAGGGGAAAGAAAGGGGAGGGGTGATATAGGAGGGCAAACACACTGAAGGGGGTGGTATTCAGAAAAACAATACTGGGCAATATGGGTAAGGGGGAAGGGGAAAAATACAAACAGTGGGAAGATAGCACAGAGGGCAATAAAGAATTAATAATCATAACTTTGAATGTGAATGGCATGAACTCTCCTATAAAATGTAAGCAAATAGTAGAGTGGATTAAAAACTAGAATCCTACAATATGCCGCTTACAAGAAAGTAATTTGAAGCAGAGAGATACATATAGAGTAAAGGTAAAAGGTTGGAGCAAAATATATTTTGCCTCAGCTGAAGTAACAAAAGCAGCGGTAGCAATCCTTATTTCAGACAAAGCAGCAGCAAAAATGGATAGCATTAAAAGAGATAAGGAAGGAAACTTTATCCTCCTAAAAGGTACCATAGACAATAAAGTTATTTCAATACTGAATATATATGCACCCAGTGGGACAGCATCCAAATTCTTAGAGGAGAAGCTGAAAGAACTACAGGAAGACATACACAGCAAAACTGTACTAGTGGTAGATCTCAACCTCCCACTCTTAGATCCAGATAAATCGAATCATAAAATAAACAAGAAAGAAGTTAAGGAGGTAAATAGATTATTAGAAAAATTAGATATGGTAGACTTATGGAGGAAACTGAACAGGGATAGAAAGGAACATAACTTTTACTCTGCAGTACATGGAACTTATACAAAAATTGAACATGTAATAGGACATAAAACCTAATGATCCACTGCAGAAAGGCAGAAATAGTGAATATATCTTTCTCAGATCACAATACAATAAAAGTCATATGCAATATTGGGCCAAGGAGATATAGACCCAGAACAAATTGGAAACTGAATAACCTCATTTTAAAGAATGAGTGGACCACAAAGCAAATTATAGAAATAATTAACCATTTTATCCTAGGTAATGATAATAATGAAACAACATACCAAAACCTATGGGATTCATTCAAAGCAACTCTCAGGGGATATATTATAGCTTTAAATACTTACATGAATGAATTGGAGAAAAAGGAAATCAATGAACTAAACATGCAACTAAAAAAATTAGAGAAAGAACAAATCAAAAATCCCCAATTAAATAACAAAGTCTAAATTCTAAAAATTAAAGGAGAAATTAATAAAATGGAAAGCAAAAAAACTATTGAATTAATAAATAAAACCAAAAGTTGGTATTGTGAAAAAAACCAATAAAATTGATAAACCTCTGGTCAATTTGATTAAAAAAAGAAAGAAGAAAAACAAATTGCTAGTATCATAAATGAAAAAGGTGAACTCACCACCAATGAGGAGGAAATTAAAGTAATAATTTGAAATTATTTTGCCCAACTCTATGCCAATAAATTTGATAATCTAAGTGAAATGGATGAATATTTACAAAAATTTAAGTTGCCCAGGTTCAATGAAGAAGAGATTAAATACCTAAACAACCCTATCTCAGAAAAAGAAATTCAACAAGCCATCATTGATCTCCCTAAGAAAAATTCTCCAGGGCCTGATGGATTCACAAGTGAATTCTACCAAACATTTAAGGAACAATTGGTTCCAATTCTATATAAACTCTTTGGAAAAATAGGGAAAGATGGAACTCTGCCAAACTCTTTCTATGAAACCAATATGGTGCTGTTACCCAAACCAGGAAGAGTTAAAATAGAGAAAGAAAATTATGGGCCTATTTCTCTGATGAATATAGATGCAAAAATCTTAAATAAAATCTCAGTAGGGCGGCTATGTGGTGCAGTGGATAAAGTACCGGCCCTGGAGTCAGGAGTACCTGGGTTCAAATCCAGTCTCAGACACTTAATAATTACTTAGCTGTGTGGCCTTGGGCAAGCCATTTTGCCTTGCAAAAAAAAAAAAAACTAAAAAAAATCTTAGCAAAATGATTACAACAAGTTATCACTAGGATAATACATGATCAAGTAGGATTTATTCCAGGAATACAGGGTTGGTTCAATATTAGGAAAACTGTTAGTATACTCAATTATATCAACAAAAAACTATCAGAAATCATATGATCATATAAATAGATGCTGAAAAAGCTTTTGACAAAATGCAGCATCCATTCCTACTAAAAACACTAGAGAGTGTAGGAATAAATGGAGTGTTCCTTAAAAATAATTAGCAGTATCTATCTGAAACCATCAACAAGCATTTTATTCAATGGAGAGAAGCTAGAGGCATTTCCAATAAGATTAGGGGTGAAACAAGGGTCCTCATTATCACCACTATTCTTCAATGTTGTATGAGAAATGTTAGTGTCAGCAATTAGAGAAGAAAAAGGAATCGAAGGAATTAGAATTGGGAAGGAAGAGTCAAAACTCTCACTCTTTGCAGATGACATGATGGTCTAAGTAGACCATCCAAAAAACTACTGGAAACAATTAGCTATTTTAGCAAAGTTGCAGGTTATAAAATAAACCCTCATAAATCCTCAACTTTTCTATATATGTGTAGCAAGATACAGCAGGAAGAGCTAGAAATAGAAATCCCATTCAAAGTAACCTCAGATAATATAAAATACTTGAGAGTCTTTTTGCCAAGACAGACTCAGAATCTTTTTGAAAACAATTATAAAACACTTCTCACACAAATTAAATCATATTTAAATAACTGGGGAAATATCAACTGCTCAAGGATAGGTAGAGCTAATATAATAAAAAATGACAGTTCTATCAAAACTAAACTATCTGTTTAGTGCTCTACCAATCATAATTCCAAAAAATTACTTTAATGCATTAGAAAAAAATTGTAAGTAAATTCATATGGAGAAATAAAAAGTCAAGAATTCCCTGGAGTTTAATGAAAAAAAGTGCAAAAGAAGGTGGCTTAGCCCTACCTGATCTAAAATTATATTATAAAGCATCAGTCATCAAAACTGTTTGTTATTGAGTAGCGGACTAGTGGAATAGACTAGGTGTAAAAGTAGGAGATGATTATAGTCTGGTGTTTGATAAACCCAAAGAGTCCAGCCATTGGCATAAAAACTCCCTCTTTGATAAAAACTGCTGGGCTAATTGGAATTTAGTATGGAAGAAACTTAGATTAGACCAACACGTAACACCCTTTACCAAAATAAGATCCAAATGGTTACAAGACTTAGACATTAAAAACAATACTATAAGCAAATTAGAAGATCAAGGACTAATTTACCTGTCAGATCTATGGAAAGGGGAGCAGTTTATGAGTAAGGAAGAGTTGGAGAATATCACCAAAAACAATTAGATTATTTCTATTACATTAAGAAGCATTTGCACAGATAAAACCACTGTAACCAAGATAAAAAGAAATGTAGTAAATTGGGAAACAATCTTTACAACTAATGATTCTGACAGAGGACTCATTTCTAAAATATTCAAAGAACTGAGTCATATTTTTAAGACAAAAAGCCATTCCCCAATTGACAAATGGTCAAAGGATATGCAAAGGCAATTTACAGATAAGGAGATCAAAGCAATCCATAGCCATATGAAAAAAATGCTCTAAATCATTAATTATTAGAGAAATGCAAATTAAAGCTTCTCTGAGGTACCACCTCATACCTCTCAGATTGGCCAATATGACCAGAAAGGACAATGATCATTGTTGGAAGGGTTGTAGGAAAGCTGGGACACTATTACACTGTTGTTGGAGCTATGAACTCATCCAATCCTTCTGGAGAGCTATTTGGAACTATGCCCAAAGGGCAACAAAAATGTGCATACCCTTTGACCCAGATACCACTACTGGGTATATATCCTGAAGAGATGATGAAAAAGGGTGAAAACATCAGTTGTACATGAATATTTATAGCAGCCCTGTTTGTGGTGGCAAAGAATTGGAAAGCAAGTAAATGTCCTTCAATTGGGGACTGGCTTAGCAAACTGTGGTATATGTATGTCATGGAAAACTATTGTTCTATGTTCTATTAGAAACCAGGAAGGACTAGATTTCAGGGAAACCTGGAGGGATTTGCATGAACTGATGCTGAGTGAGATGAGCAGAACCAGAAAAACACTGTATACCCTGACAGCAACATGGGAGTGATGTTCAACCTTGAAGGACTTGCTCATTCCATCAGTGCAACAATTGGGAACAATTTTGGGCTGTCTGCAAAGGAGAGTGCCATCTGTATCCAAATAAGGAGCTGTGGAGTTTGAACAAAGTTCAAGGACTATTCCTTTTAATTTAGAAAAAACAGATATCTTATTGTCTGATCTTGTTACCTCTTAGACTTCTTGTCTCTTCTTTAAGGATATGATTTCTCTCTCATCACACCCAATTTGGATCAAGGTACACCATGAAAACAAAGTAAAGACTGACAGATTGCTTTCTGTGGGGGCGGGGTTTGGGGGAGGGGAAGTAAGATTGGGGGAAAATTGTAAAACTCAAATAATATCTTTAAAAGAAATAAATTAAAAAAACTATTGGGAAACATGGACTAGAACAACACATTGAACCCTATACCAGGATAAGATCAAAATGAATACAGGATTTAGACATAAAAAGATAATATTATAAGCAACCTAAGAGATCAAGGAATAATTTACCTGTCGGATCTATGGAAAGGGAAGCAGTTTATACCAAGGAAGAGATGGAGAACATCATTAAAAACAAACTAGATAATTTTTATTATATTAAATTAAAAAACTTTTGCACATACTAAACCATTGTGACCAAGATCAAAAGAAATGTAGTAAGCTGGGAAACAATCTTTACAGATAGTGTTCCTGATGTTCTAAAATATAAAGAGAACTGAGTCAAATTTATACAAAAACAAGCCATTCCCCAATTGCATGGTCAAAGGATATATGGAGGCAGTTTACAGATGAGGACACCAAAGTGATCCATAGTCATATGAAAAAATGCTCTAAATCATTACTTATTAGAGAAATTCAAATTTAAGCATCTCTAAGGTACCACCTCACACTTCTCAGGCTGGCCAATATGAACAGAAAAGATAATGATCAATTTTGGAAGGGATGTGAGAAATCTGGTACACTAATGCATTGTTGGTGGAGCTGTGAACTCATTCAACCTTTCTGGAGAGCAATGGGGAATTATGCTCAAATGGCAATAAAAATGTGCATACCCTTTGATCTAGCAATACCACTACTTGGTCTATACCCTGAAGAGATTATGAAAAAAGGTAAAAATATCACTTGTACCAAAATATTCATAGCACTTCCTTTTGTGGTGGCAACGACCTGGAAATTGAGTGAATGTCCATCAATTGGGGAATGGCTGAAGAATGTGATATATGTACATTATAGAAGGCTATTGTTCTATTAGAAACCAGGAGGGATGGGAATTCAAAGAAGCCTGCAGGGATTTGCATGAACTGATGCTGAGTGAGATGAGCAGAACCAGAAACAATCAAGGACAATTTTGGAATATCTGCAATGGAGAATACCATCTTTATCCAGAGAAAGAATTGTGGAGTTTGAACAAAGAGCAAAGATTATTGCTTTTAATAAAAAAAAACACATTATTATATAATTTTTCTATGTATTTTATTTTTTCCTTAAGGATATGATTTTTCTCTCAACACATTCAATTTAGATCAATGTATAGCATAGAAACAATGTAAAGACTAACAGACTCCCTTCTGTGGGTGGGTGGGGGGAGGGAAGCAAGATTAGGGGAAATTGTAAAATTAAAAAATAAATAAATATATTTTTTAAAAAAAGATGTCTACTGGATATTCAGTTGATATATCTAAAAAGAAGAGCCTCTGCCCTCTCTACATCAACCTTTCATACCTCTGTGCCTTTCTTAACTCACATAATTAACTATGGCTGACATAATAGCCTATCCTTTCACTCAAATCCCAACTCTTTCAAAAAGTCTTCTCTGACAATGATCAATGTTAGAAGGGATATGGGAAATCTGGGACACTAATTCATTGGTGGTGGAACTGTGAATTCTTCCAACCTTTCTGGAGAGCTCTATGGAATTACGCCCAAAGAGCAATCAAAATGATCCAGCAATACCACTACTGAATCTATACCTTAAAAACCATGACTTGTTCAAAAATTTTCATAGCAGCTCTGTTTGTAGTGGCAAAGAATTAGAAAATGGGGGAATGGGGAATGGTTAAACAAATTGTGTTATATGTATGTTATGGAACACTATTGTTCTATTAGAAATCAGGAGGGATCGGAAAGACTTCATGAACTGATGCTGAGAGAGATGAGCACAACCAGAAGAACATTATACACCCTAACAGCAATATGGAGGTGATGATCATCCTTAATGCTCATTCCATCAGTGCAACAGTCAGAGACAATTTTAGGGTATCTGCAATGGAGAATACCATCTGTATCCAGAAAAAGACATGTAGAGTTTAAACAAAGTCCAAAGACTATTACCTTCAATTTTTTAAAATAAGTTTTATTATGTACTACATAATTTTCCTATCCATAATAATTTATTTCTTCCTCAAGATATGTGTTTTTTCCTCTCAACACATTCAGTTTTAATCAATGCATAGTATGGAAACAAAGTAAAGACAATCAGATTGTCTTCTGTGGGCCTGGGGGGAGGGAAGGGGGGGGGATTGTAAAATTCAAAACCTTCCAAAAATGATAGGTAAAGACTACTATTGCATCTAATTGAAAAACAAATAAATTATTTATTTTTTTAAAAGCCTTCTCCAATGTCTCTGTACACTATATTCTAATGCTCCCTCAGTAAGGAATCATGTCCAATCTAAATTTTGTATATTCCTGTCTAGAACACTGCTCTATATATAGTAGACATTTAATGTTTACTGAATTGAATGTTAAATCAATAACAAGAATTTAATAAATACCAGCTATGCTTGGTTATTGATACTGCTAATTGTATTTCATTCTTGAAGAGGAACATGGCATCAGGGAGGTGATTTCATGACTTGTCAATAAATTGGATTTATGGGAGGGAGGGCTGTGCAAAGTCATCAGTCTCACTTTATCTTTCGCAACCAACTGGTTCAAAATGATACAGATAAAGATGACTGGAGATGGAACTGGATGCAGTGGGAAACCTTGATTTTTTTTTCAGCTAAGGTCTTTAATAGGTCTTGGTTTGACTGAGAGGTAGAGATTATTTAGTAATTTAAGATTAGGTCAGAAATGAGGCAAAGAATGAGTTTGGAAGGGGAAGATGCTTAAGGTTTCTTGGAAAAACAGGAACAATTGGATCAAGAGACTTTGTGGAGGAGGAGGGGTTCATACTGAACACTAAAAGATTAAAAGATTTGAATGGGCAAACAGATGAAGTAGAAGAGGAGACTCATTAAGCAACAGAAACAGAAAAGTGTCAATGAGTTAGGTAATTTGTTATGTAAAGGAGATAAAAAAGACAAAAATGAAGCAGTCCTTGTCTACAAGGATTAACATTCTATCCAAATAAAGAAGAGTCCACCATTTCCCTCCCACACTTTTACATATATATGCATATATATATATATATATATATATATATATATATATATATATAATTAGATCTTAAATATATGCAAAGTAAATGAAAAAATATAAAGAAACTTCAGTTTGGGGGAAAATTTGTTCTAGTAATATTCTCCTTAGGCTTTCTCTTGGTTTTCTGATATAGTGTGCCCAACTATTGTTGAAGGAAGAAGCATTCATTTACTGTTTGCTATCATCTAAAATATTCCATAAAAATGTATGAATTCATCTCTGTTAAAAAACAACGTTAAATAACGTTTGTTCATTTTCTAAAAAGAACATGACATTGGGGAGGTGATGCCATGACCAAAACATGAATTGAATTTGAGTGAGGGGATGCTGAGTTAAGTCACCAGCCTCACTTTTTCCTCCAGAGCCATCTGGGTCCAGTGGTCTAATGTGAATCAAGATAACTGGAGATGCCCTGCATGTGAGGTAATCAGGGTTAAATGACTTGCCCAAGGTCACACAGCTAGTACGTATCTGAGGGAAGATTTGAACTCAGGTCCTCATGACTTCATGGTTAATGTCCTACCCACTGGCTTATCTAGATGCTCCATCAAAAAATGGTTATATTCTGCTCAGATGTCACTTTTTTTTACTTTGATTGAGATATAAAATTTTTGTAAGTTAAATCTCAGTAGTTCTCTTCCTTAAGTCATGTGTATTTGACCTAAGTAAGAACTATTGCATAGGAAATTATGTTTTCCTGGTATAGCAAAAAGAACATTGGGTGTCAGGAAACTTGGGTCAATGTCAAGACAAGATATCAACTAAGATCATATTGGGGAAATTTTTAAACTTCTCTAGGTCTTATCTATAAAACGAGAGGACAGGAATCAATGATTCCTAAGGTACTTCCCAACTCTGATATTCCATGAAAAATTAATTTGAACCACATACTAATGAGGCAAATTGACCACTTCAATCCAACAACTTTCATGAAACACTCAAAAAATGTTTTGAAATCTTCTTGTAATCAATTAACTAAATTACATGTATTTAAAGAACAAATTATCTAGCCCTGTTCAGGACACACTAAGAAGTTCAGGAAAAGGATAGATCAATGACCCTGGTAAGTTGAAAGACATGTAGCTTTGTGATTTTTTTTTTTACTGCAAACTCACACAATCCTTGATTTTATTGAGTAGTTTAGAATATTCTTATTACATCTTTATGCATCAACTCACATTTCAGCTTCATAAAAAATCACAGAACCTATTATTATATCCTGACATTTTCCGTCATAAAATGAGACTCCTTCATAATGAAGATATGATGAAAATACCAAAAGAAATCCATTAATTACTATTTTTCTTCAACCACACTCCTCTAGAGCAAATGTAAATTAAACTAAAATTCATTTATATTTTCTAAGGAATAAAGTTTAAATCACTCTTGTGTTCTGAGTCTTTATAGAACTAAATGGAGGAAATGATTAAACTATAGCTTTTCCAAGAGTATTCCATGATGCACAATGAATTAGGATTCCTAAAAATTGAAGTTTAAACTGTGAATGTGTGTTTGTATATATGTGGAGAGGCAATTAAACGACATGGTGGATAGAAAGCTGGGCCTGGAATTAAAAGATCTGAACTTAAGTCCAGTATCGGACACTTAAGGAACCTTGGAAAAGTCCCTTAACCTATTTAAGTCTTTATTTCCTCATTTTAAAAATGATAATAATTATAGCACCTGTCTCTCAGGGATATTGTGACAATAAAATGAGATAATATTTGTAAAGAGTTTTGCAAAGCTTAAGGCATTAAACAAGTGTTAATGGTTATTATTATTAGCATATGTTATTATTATAATCAAATATATATTTTAATTTAATAGTTTGATGGATTTGATATCATCTGTGCTAAGAATATATATATATATATATATATACATATATATATATATATATACATATATGTATGGACCATATGTCATCAACAGTTTGAAATCCCAGTGTAGAAAGATCCTCTATCCAACAAATTAGCAAGGATCTGGCAAGAGCAATTTACCCTTTTAGAGAATTACCTGGATCACTGAAATATCTTGCAATTTTCCCAGGATCTTACAATTAGTATGTGTTAGAAAAAGCACTTGAATCTAGGTCTTGTTAACTCCTAGACACTGTCATGGTGTCTCCTTGATATGAATATATGAAAATAGAAATGTACTTTGAAGTGTGTATAAGAATAATTAAAATAGAAATCAGCTGACTATTAATCACATGAATAAAATAGAATCTTATTTCTAAACTTTAAAGGTGCTTTCATATATATCCATCATGTCCTAGATTTGTATACTGATACAAATATTTGTAAATATATTAAACTGAGTGTTTTGAGTTCAGGAAAGTACTTGTATGATTTAAAATGATGTATAAAGACAATGTTGTATTTTTTAAAAGATTTAAATTAATGAAAAGAGTATTTTTGAGAAGTTATATGGTATCTGCAACATATTTAAAATTTATGATATAACAATAAGTCCCTTGAATTTTATTATTCTAATTCACCAACATTTCTCCTATTGAGAGTATCTCACACAGTTTTCTTTTGACATTTTAATTCTCAACTGTAAAAAGAATCATAAAATCATAAAAATAATTAAGGAATTAGTTTCTTTTTTGCACAAAAGATAACTAAGTGTTCATTTTTTTAATTATTACATTTTTTGCTGTCAATATAGACTCAATAAAAATACCTGAAAGGAGAACAAATTGCATAAACTTATACTCTTAATGATACTTATACTCTTTATACTCTATGCTTAACTTATACTCTTTACTCAGTTGTTCTTTTTGGAACAAGTTTTATTTCTCAAATAGGCTTTTGACATGTCTTATTTTTGCCTAAACATCTGTTATTTTTTTTCCTCTAGAGAGTGAAGTTAATTATTAATGGATATAAAAAATTAAAATTTGCTAGCATTCTCCTGTAATACTACCCCATCCATTACCACAAGTAAAAAAAGGGTTCATGTTTTACAAAAAAAAAAGTCTGCTATGGGTTCAAAGACACAGGACAATTAATAAACACCACTGATCTAGAAGATCTGAGGAAAAATTAGTACTTTATAAGAATAAGTGAAGTACATCCAGCTTTCAGATTTGGAAGGGTTTCGTATTTGAGATAATTATAATATGTATATACACACATACTATATAATATAGGAATATGTGTGCATATATTTATATGGGAATGTACATATATGCAAACAGATTTGTGCTTATTTTATATGGAATAAACTAACAACTGTTTGTTTATAGATCACTTTCTTTCCCACTGCTCTATATTTCATTTTGGGGAATTTTGTATTTTCTGTGTTTAACATAAGTATATCATCTGTATATAAGAGCACTTGGAAGCTTGCTATCAATAAAAATGCCTTTTATCTGTGCTTTACAGACTTCATAGACAATTGAATTATACAAAGATCTCTCTTTTTCATGTTGTGCTTGATATCCAAACACCCTGGGCTATTGCCCAGAGGTACCTTCATAGAGCTGTCTTTACCTATGTGTTGGGAGCAGTTGTGTTTGAAGAGTCTTCAAGGATTCAAAAACTTAAGCTCCTAGAGGATAGAAACAATTTTTTTAAAAATTGTAATTGCTGATTAATTAATACAGAATTGAAATGGATCATAATAAAATTGGATTTAATTTGCATGGGTAGGTGGTTCAGTAGATAAAGTGCTGAACCCAGAATCAGGAAGACCTGAGTTCAAATATAGACTCAGATAATTCCTATCTATGGGCCACAGGACAAGTCACTTTATCTCAGTTTCCCCAATTTTAAAATGTAGATAATTATAATACCTGTATCCAAGTGGTTTTTGTAAGGATCAAATGAGATCTTTGTAAAATTCTAAGAACAGTGCTAGGCCCATAAAAGGTACTATACATTTTCTAGTTGCATGTCACTAAGAAAATCTCTTAACCTCTGTATTTTCTCTGCTATAAAAATTTGATACTAATGTTATCTCAAAGTTACATTCAGTATCCTCACAAATTTTGACTGAGAATACCTTTGATGTGTGGTTGGATTGTTTTCAAAAAGATTTGATAAAGGAAGTTAGGCATATAGGCCAGAAATTGATGAGATCCAATCTGTTGGTTTTTGTTTGTAAGATAAATCTTTTCTCCCCCCCCAAAAAAAAAATTCTTTAGTTCCTTTCATTTAATATCTTCTGCTTTCCCATCACCAGTAATCTTTGCCTAAGAATGCCTCCACATCTTTGTTACTTCTCTCTTCATCCAAATTTTGAGAAAACAGTGGTTGTCCTAAGCTGACAAATTCCTCTGCTTGGACTCTACATTCCACTAGGTGAAATAGTGAATAGTTGTTATTGATCTTTTGTTTCAGTTGTTTCCAACTCTTCATAGCAAAGATACTTGGTTTGCCATTTCTTCCTCCAGCTCATTTTATAAATGAGGAAACTGAAGCCAAAGAAAATATTTGTCCTGGTTCACACAGCTAAGAAGTGTTTGAGGCTAGATTTGAACTCAGATTTTGACTCCAGGCCCTGCATTCATCTATTGCACTATCTAGCTGCCCAAATAATATTATTGTAGTTTACTTTATATAGCATTCACTATGTATCAGACAGAGTTAAACACTTTACAGTAATTATCACATCTGATTTTAATAGCACCTTGGGAGGTACTGCTATTATCCCTATTTTTTACAGAAGGAAAACTAAGTGATTTTCCAAAGATTAATTACTGTCTGAGGCTAGATTTGAACTCATCTTCCTGATTCTAAATTGGTGCTCTATCTACTACAACACCTAGCTACCTTAGTTTGAAAACAAGTCTTATAGAAAGAGAATAAAGGCAAATTTCCTTTTGATTCTGAAATGGGACATCAGTAGTATAAGAAGTTTCCCAGGGAAAAACTTCTTACTACTCATGCAAAATTCCCACTGTACTTCATTTCATAGACTTAATGGTTTGTCTAGTATATTAAGAGGTTAATTGAATTTTTCAAAGGCACAAAAATTATTTTTCAGAGGCAGGGCCTGAACCAAGGTTCTCCCAGATTCTAATAAACTTGTTCTATCCATTTCCCCATACTACTTCTCCTATAACATTTGAAAAGTGAGGTGAAAATAATAATTAAAAAAATAAATATTTAGATTAGTTAAATGTATTAATAAATATGACAGATTAAGCTTTTTCTCTATTATTTTTAAGAGTCCAGAGTATATAGCAAGCAAGATCTATAAGAAGATATAATCTATTTTCATGGTGTCCACAATCTTGGTAAAGCAGATAAAACTATTCAATTGATTTTATAATGCATTATAAAGTACTGCTTTATCATTTTATATGTTCAAAATGAGAATTATGGATATTATATTTAACAATATTAAATTTGAAGTTTTGTTTACAGTGACCTTAATGCCTAGAAACCTATCTTATGAAATAATTTCTGTTTCTGCCTTGCATAAATTATTCTGTGAAATGATTTCTATTAAAAATTAACATATAAATGTGTTAGTATTTACCAGAGGCTCTCCGCTATATCTAAAATTCAATGTCTTATCCTGATTTTATTCAATAATGAAACCATGATTTCCTGCTATTAAATTCAATGCCATAAAAGTCTGTGGCTTTTCAATATGCAATTCACCATGTAAATTGTATTTTAGTGTAAAAATGTTTCTATTTTGAGAAATCTAATGAAAATAAAGGAAATGCTAATGACCATTCTGAAAAAATAAAGAAAATGTCTTTCAGTCTTTCATAAGAAGGCATTCAATTGATACAGAAATCATCAACAAGTTTCATATTTCTTTTTGAGTCAGTCAGTCATATATTTATTAAATAATAATTATGTCCAGAGCCTGGTGCTATTAGCTTTTCATTCTTTCTTGCAAATATGTCTCATAGTTTTTTGAAAGTTTTAGTTTAGAAGGCACAATTCATTTGAAAAACAGGAGCACTGCCTCAAACTAGTCTACTCTGATGCTGCATTTTGGTTAGGAGCTAGATTTGTGATCCCCAAGGTAATATCAGAGAAGCCAAGCTTTGTTAGATCCCATGAAGTTGGAAGAGTTCTGATGATGAGCCTGGTGATGTGACTTTTTGGTTTAAATCTGAGAATCAGTCAGGTCACTTCAGAGAGACATCAGAAGGTTGTTCACCAAGTGATGGATTTATTCTGCACACCACTTATATCCCTTACTGTTGTTTTTTTTTAGGTTTTTGCTAGGCAATGAGGTTAAGTGGCTTGCCCAAGGCCACACAGCTAGGTAATTATTGAGTGTCTGAGACCAGATTCGAACCCAGGTACTCCTGACTCCAGGGCTGGTGCTCTATCCACTGTGCCACATAGCCACCCCCTATATACCTTACTGTTAAGGGGTAGAAAAGTTTGTGATCTACATCAACGGAGAGAATCCAAAGAAATTATGGATCTTTGTGTAAACAGAGTATGTCTAAACACCATTATATACTTTTAGTATTTCAAGAATATCAAAGAAAATGTAACATTTAGTTTTTGATCATAGAATATAGAATTCATTCCAATTGAGGAACTTTGGAATTTGGATACATTTTCCTTTTTTTTTTTAGTTTTTTTTGCAAGGCAAATGGGGCTAAGTGGCCTGCCCAAGGCCACACAGCTGGGTAATTATTAAGTGTCTGAGACCTGATCTGAACCCAGGTACTCCTGACTCCAGGGCCAGTGCTTTTATCCACTGTGCCACCTAGCCGCTCCATATTTTCCTTTTTCTTTAGGAATATGCATGCATTTCCCCTCTCCTATATATCATATGGAAAAATAACCATGACACAAATATAATAAAAATGTATTTTGTGCATAGTAATGATGGAGATACAAAGTTCTGAAGGTTAGATAGAACAGAGTCTCTTTCCTTAAGGAAATTATAAAATGTCAGAGATATCCAAGACATCAACTTTAACTCAAGAAAACAGTTATACATATTTTTAATTCTTTCCTCTGATTTTTTTTCATTATTTTCTCACATTTAATTTTTACTGGGCCATATTTAACGTATGATTTTAAACTTGTGATTTGAGAGAGCTACAACATAGCATTAAGTAATTGATCTACAATGTTGACTGTCCTCTATTCTGAGTTATTTTTATGTCACCATAGCTTCTTCTTCTTCAAATACTAAAATGAAAATCACATAGTTTCTTTTTTTTAGGTTTTTGCAAGGCAAATGGGGTCAAGTGGCTTGCCCAAGGCCACACAGCTAGGTAATTATTGAGTGTCTGAGACCAGATTTGAACCCAGGTACTCCTGACTCCAAGGCCGGTGCTTTATCCACTACGCCACCTAGCCGCTCCATCACATAGTTTCTTTAAGATATACATGGTACAGATGTTATCCATGTGGTATTCATAGAACAAGAAACTACTTCTAGTGCATACCTATATTGTGAGCATTTTAATCAAGAAACTTTGTTTTAAAAAAAAGGTATAGTTAATGCACAATACACAATCTCAGACCCTAAAGAAGTCTCCTAAAATGGAAAAACTCACAAATTTAAAAAAGTATAGGGATCCTATAGTTCTATAGTGATGAAAAAGAAGCCTCAAAAGAAAAATGAAATACTGGATTAGCATATGTTTAAGTGTACTAGATTCATACTACCAGAGCTCAAGTCAGACATCAATTAATCAATTATCTTTAAGTTTCCTTCCATTTGTACTACAAGTCAAGGTTCAAAAACAAAAATAAGAAAGTCCTTATAGTCAAGGAGCTTACATTATATTAAGAAAGGAAATATGAATAAATAAAATAAAATATATACAAAGTACATTCAAAGTAATGTAAGGATCAGAAACATGAGTAACTGTTTTTTTTAAACAAAGTTTTTATGTAGGATGCAGAATTAGCTTGTGAGTATAATTTAAGTTTCTCAAGAGTATAGTTTTCTTTACATTTCATGTGATTTGAGCTGTTCTATGAAGGCAACCTAGGTTTCTAAAAGGCAGAGATGGGAAATGAATGTTATGTGTGAAAAACAACAATTAGAATAGTTTGGAAAGGATAAGGTATATTTGTCAAGGTACACTGGGATTAGGTTGTGAATTGCTGAAAATGGTAATCAGAACAATTCATATTTTATCTTAGAGGCCAAGGAAATCACCAGAGGTGATATTGGGGCAGAAACTGGTTTAGTTGGAGAAACATGTAAATATAGGATACCACGGAGCCAGAGATATAAAGTAAGATAAAGAATAATATAAAAAACTTTTTAACAATTTGAGAAAATGCCAACTGAAGTATGGTCTAAGGTAGAAAAAAAATGAAACATTAAGAAACAGAATTCATTCAAACAGTATATAGTTAAAGAAACCTGTGAGAAAGAGGAATTACAACTGTCCTTAACAAAAATATCATCAGACAATATGTGGTAAAGTAAACAGAGAACTAGGCTTGAAGTCAGGAAAATCTGAGTTCAAACCTGGCCTTAAAAACTAAATGTGTGACCCTGGGAATGTCACTTGATCTCTATTTGCCTCAGTTCTCCATCTGTAGAGGAGAAGAAAATGTTAAAAACACTGGAAAGTTTAGGAATAAATGGGGTTTTCCTTAAAATAAAAAATAGTGGGGCGGCTAGGTGGCGTAGAGGATAAAGCACCGGCCTTGGAGTCAGGAGTACCTGGGTTCAAATCTGGTCTCAGACACTCAATAATTACCTAGCTGTGTGGCCTTGGGCAAGCCACTTAACCCCATTTGCCTTGCAAAAAAAACCCCTAAAAAATAGTGTATATATCTAAAACCATCAACTAATATTATATGCAGGGGCAGCTAGATGGCACAGTGGATACAACACTGGCCTAGAGTCATTAGGACCTGAGTTCAAATCTGACCTTAGACAGTTAATAATTACTTAGCTGTGTGATCTTGGGCAAATCAACCCCATTGCCTTGCAAAAACTTAAAATAATATATGCAGTGGGAATAAGCTCAGAGCATTTCCAATAAAATCAGAGGTGAAACAACAATGCCCATTATCACTATTACTATTCAATACAGTATTAGAAATGCTAGCTGTAGCAATAAGAGAAGAAAAAGAAATCAAAGGAATCAGAATTGACAATGAGAAAACAAAGCTTTCACTCTTTGCAGATGATATGATGGTATGTTTAGATAACCCAATAAAATTATCTAAAAATCTCTTTGAAGCAATTAACAAATTTAGCAAATTAACAAGATATAAAATAAACACATACATCATCAACATTTTTATATATGAACAACAAAGCCCAAGAGTAAGAGATAGAAAAGAGAAATTCCATTTAAACTAACTTCAGACAACATTAAATACCTGGGAATTTACCTCCCAAGACAAACTCAGAAATTATATGAATAAAGCACTTCTCAACCAAATAAAGTCTGATCTAAATAATTGGAAAAATCACAATTGTCCATGGTAAGTTTGAGCTAATATAATAAAAATGACAGTTCTACCCAAATTAAATTACTTATTCAATGCCAAACCAAACTACCAAATAACTATCTTACCAAGCTAGGAAAAAAAAAAACAGTAAGAAAATTCATCTGGTGTAACAAAAGGTCAAGAATAGCAGGGGATCTGATGAAAAAAATGTAAAGGAAGGTGGCCTAGCTGTGCCAGATCCAAAACTGTACTATTAAGTATCAGTCATCAAAATTTCCTAGTACTGGTTAAGAAATAGAGTAAGTGATTAGTGGATTAGGATAGGTTCAAAACAATCCTCAATAAAATGATTACAACAATCTACTGTTTGACCAACCCAAAGTCATCAGCTTCTGGGATAAAAACTCACTATTTGACAAAAATTGTTGGATAACTGGAAAATAGTACAGCAAAAACTAGGCAGAGACCCATATTACACACCCTATACCAAAATATGGTCAAAATGGGTATAGAACTCAGAGAGAGTAACACCAAAGATAAATTAATAGAACAAGAAATACTCTATCTATCAGAACTATGGAAAGGGAGCAAATTTATGACTAAACAAGAAATAGAGTACATTATAAACTGCAAAATGAGTCAAAATGAATTGATTGAATTAAAAACAGTTTTTGTACTAATAAAATCAATGCTGCCAAAATTAGAAAGAAAACAGAAAGTTGGGAAACAATCTTCACAACTAGGAGTTCTGATAAAATTCTCATTTCTAAAATATATAGAAAACTGCATCAAATTTATAAGGTTCCAATTGATAAATGGTCAAAGGATATGAATAGTTTTCAAATGAAGAAATTAAAGCTATGTATAACCATATGAAAAGGCTCCAAATCATTATTGATTAGAGAAATGCAAATTAAAACAACAATAAGCTATTATTTCATACCTATCAGATTGACTAAGATAAAAAAAGGGAAAATGATCTATGTTGGAGAAGTTGTGGGAGGACTGGGACATTGATGCTTTGCTGGTGGAGTTGTGAAGTGATCCATCCGTTATGGAGAACAATAAAACTGTTCTTACCCTTTGACCCAGCAATTTCAATTCTGGGTCCGTATCCAGAAGAAATCATAAAAATTGGGGCAGCTAGGTGGCATAGTGGATAAAGCACTGGCCCTAGAGTCAGGAGTACCTGGGTTCAAATCCAGTCTCAGATACTTAATAATTACCTAGCTGTGTGGCCTTGGGCAAGCCACTTAACCCCGTTTGCCTTACAAAAACCTAAAAAAAAAAGAAATCATAACAATTGGGAAAAGTCCCACATGTTCAAAAATATTTATTGCAGCTCTTTTTCTAGTGGCAAAGAATTGAAAATTGAAGGGATGCTCATCACTTGGGGAATAGCTAAACAAGTTATGGTACATGAATACTATGGATTATTATTGTTCTATAAGAAATCATAAATGGCTGGACTGTAGAGAAACTTGGAATGAATTACAGGATCTGATGCTGAGAAAGGGGAGCAGAACCAAAAGAATAATGTACACATTAGCAAGAACATTGTGAGATGATCAGCTTTGTTGGAAGCAGCTCCTCTCAGCAGCTCAGAAAGCTATGGACAATGCTATCCCCATCTAGAGGAAGGAAAACAAAAGAAAACAAAAAAAAAACCCTTTCAGAATCTGATGAACACTTTATGAAAATAATCTCTTATGCATCTTTCCCCCCTTAATCCTAATTACTCATATGGAAAATGACTAATCTGTAAGCATGTTTATCAAAAATGTGCATATACTGGGCAGCTATGTGGCGCAGGGGATAGAGCAGTGGCCCTGGAGTCAAGAGTACCTGAGCTCAAATCCAGCCTCAGACACTTAATAATTACCTAGTTATGTGGCCTTGGGCAAGCCACTTAACCCCACTGCCTTGCAAAAACCTAAAAAAAATGTGTATATACAATATTAACCTTATTGTTCCCTGCTGAGGGGAAGGGGGTAGGATGGAAGGGTGTAAGGTAGTTTGTGACTTAAAAATGTTCATATGCATATGGATGAAGCTTGAAAAAATTTAAAATGAATGATAAATGTTTTTGTTAACCTGCCAAAAAAAAAGAGAGAAGGAAATGACAAGCCCCTCCAGTATCTTTGCCAAGAAAAATCAATGGATAGAAGTTCCTAGTTCACATAGAAATGAACACAATTGAAACACTAAACAGCAAATCGTCTTAGGGTAATGAAGGCATGAACTTGGGAATCAGGAGAAAATAGCTTTCTGGTTATTAGAACCTGGACAAGATAAGTCAACAAGAAGGTTAGACTTCTTTCAAATGGGGCAAATAAAGTTTGCTCAGTCTACTCCACAGGGTGGTTGACAGGTTCAAATATGATCATTTATGTAAAAGCCTTTTACTTTGTAAAGCTGCTTTTTCAAATAAAAAACTGTTTTATTAAAAGTTATTTACTTTACTACCACTATTCTTGTTACTTTTTCTCTTAATCAATAGATACAATTCAATTAGAGAAAACAATTATGGAAATAATAGATATAAATAACTGGAGAGAGTAATTTTATATATGATAGAACTTGGAGAGTCAGAGATACAGAATAGCAAAAACTTGAGTTGATGGTATAAGGAGTAATGACTGTACCAATGGAAATCACACGGCAGAAAAGATGCCAAAGAGTGATCTCATGGACACTCACAACCATCTCTATATAAAAGTTAGATTTCCTTTGTCTCATCGAGGTCTATAGCTTCTTTGTCCTGAGCTGCCCATTGACTATGGTGCTAGCTGTAGTGGTCATCACATTTGATAATTATAGTTGACTGAGATTTCAGAGTAAAATATTCAGAAATGTTATATATACTCCTCAGTTCTAGTCACATTCTATTTTCTAGTCTATTCAGCATTCTATTGTTGATGTAGCTTTATAGTTAAAATCTGGAAAATTTCAGAAATTTATTAGTCTTCCCGTTTCACAACTACTACATTGTTAAAAATCCTGTCTGACTTCTAAAGTCCTTTATAGTCTAACTCCAACCTATATTTCCTCTCTTATTTCATATTATTTTCCTCCATTTTATTTTCTGGTCTAATTGGATAATTAGATGCCCTCTGCTCCCTTAATGTTCCTTTTCTTATCTATTTGAGAAACATTTCACCATTGCACTGGGGATGCAATAACTAGAATGAAGCCTACTTCCCCACCTTTACTTCTTGGAAAATCTAGTTTCCTTTAAGTTTTTCCTCAGGTGCTTCCTCTTGTACAAAAATTTTAGAATTTCAATTGTTAATGTTATATTCTCTCTCTCTCTCTCTCTCTCTCTCTCTCTCTCTCTCTCTCTCTCTCGGTTTTTACAAGGTAATGGGGTTAAGTGACTTGCTCAAGGTCACCAAATCTAAGGCCATATAGAAACACATACATATATACATATATATGACATACACAAATGCATATTGTTGTTTAGTTCTGTTTAACTCTTTGTGATCCCATTTGGAATTTTCTTGGAAAAGATACTGGTATAGTTTGCCATTTCCTTCTCTTGCTCATTTTACAGATGAAGAAACTGAGGCAAATGAGGTTAAGTGATTTACTCAGGGTCACACAGCTAGACAGTGTCTGAGGACAACTTGAACTTACAAAGAGGAGTCTTACTGACCCAAGGCCCAGCACTCTATTCACTGGGCCACTTAATTACCCCACAGATACACGTATAGATTCATACACACACAAATGCATATTTATTCATCTTGATATGTTTCATGACCTCTTTGAAGAATTTAAGTTTCTTAAGAGCATTGGTTTCTTGTCTCTACAGAAATTAGAATAAAGCTTTTCATAATAGATTCTTACTTTATGTTTATGGAACTGAATCTGTTGTCCTTGCTCTTCTTTGCACATGGTACTCCTCCCAACATCTGACATTTTCAACTTGACTGTTCTCTTTGTCTGGAATGCTCTCCCTCCTCATCTCTGCCACCTGGATTCTCAGGTTTTCTTCAAGTTCTCCAAGAAGACTTTTCAGGTTCTCTTTATTTCCACTCCATTTTCATTGGAATTTATTCCATATGAAGTTTCTTTGCATTGTCATGTTGTCTCCTTTTTAGTCTGCGAACTCTTGGAGAATAGGACTTGTCTTTTGCCATTGTTAGTTTCCCCAGCATTTAATATAATATCTTTTATGTAGTAGGTGCTTCCTAAATACTCATTTACTTATGGATATATTTATATCATTTGTGATTCCTCCAGTTATGGTTCTTTGGATTAAATACAATTCAGATGAACTTATAACTTTTAGTAGTTAATAAAAAACATGTTAAATAGCAGAAATACTATGCTATATACAAGAAATAGTTTTTAATAGGTGAGCCCTTCCATTAAAGTCCTTTTCTGATAATACACAAAGTATAGGGATTCTGACTTTTCAAGGAATATACCAGAAGTTCAGAATTCAGAATTATAAGAAATCAAAGAGGCTACAATTATGTATTTGGAAAATTGTCTTTTTTATTTATAATCTAAGAACTAGACATTCTAATTTGGAGATGCTCCAGGGATAATTGAATTTTGTTTTTGGCTACAGCAACTCTTGCACTCAATCTGCTTTATCAGATATTGGCTTCAAACCTTACTGGTAGAAATAGAGCAAAGAATAATGGAGTCATAGGTCCTTAAGAATTAAAGAAAGCAATGGATAATTCAGACTTATGCTTTAGGATTTTCTTGTTTTACAACAATCTAAATGTAAAATATGAGTGGGAAAAGAGTAAGCAGATTGAAATCATGAAAAGAGTACTAGCATTGGTTCTATAATCAAGACCAGGGTTCCATCCCCATCTATGATACTATTGCCTAGCTGAATTTGAGCAAGTTAAATTAAACTTTTATTCATTTGTATAAAAATGGGACTGGACTAGTTAGCCTCTGGGATCCCTTTCAATTGTAGCTTTATGATGATCTTTGATCCTTATCAATAAGCCTTAAAAGATCTGTTCTCAGCTCTTATAGAAACTATAGATAGACTCTAATACAGGGTAGGTAGCTGGAATATAATCCTATAATTTCCAGATACAACTGAACTCTCCGATAGGACAAAAGTGATTCTCTAAGCCTGAATGCATAGATTCACGAAAGGCATCCTATAGATTCATACTTAGATTCTGGGTAGCAAATGAACCTGATTGGTGACAGAGAAGTTATCAAAAGCTGAAAGAAGGACAATAGTCAAGGTGGGAGGAAAAGTAGCTCACTGATGTACTATTGGTTCAGCTACATTGCTTCAAAAAGCAGGAAAAACCATGCTTTTCAGATGTCCCATGTGACTGATGATCTGTAGGAGCAATGTGGTGAGGGGCTAGTTTCAGTGTTCCAGGAATTGCTGTCTCTTCCTTAACTAGCCAGCTAAATAATCAGGAAATATCAGTATAAAAGGAAACTCTCTTCTATTCAGTCACACTTTCTTCTATATGGGCTGATATAAGATTAATTTCCATTTCCAAGATTCCATAATGCTATGACTTTGAAGGGAATAGAAGGCATCTGAAAGGTTGCCTTGAAAGGTTAGAAGCTGCTAAGGGCCTAAAACCAACATCGTCAAACAATATTCAAGAGCATAAGAAAGAAGCCACAATGAAGAATAGATTTAAGAGAAGAAAGACATGCTCGAAGCTTTCTTCAAATCAGACTTGCCCCAACCCCTTAATCTCTTCTTGAATACTATGTACTTGATATGAAGAGATAGAAAAGAGATTAAAGCATATAGTGAAGCAATAGTCAAAGATAACTTCACACAATGGGGAAATAATTAGCATTTATATCACACTGAAACAATAAAATTGAGGGATAACTTCCACAGCAAATTTGATTGCAATCAGTAAAAATAGCCTCAAGTTTTCAATTCAATAAAATTCGGGATGTTAAACTTCATATCTAATAATATCAATAAATTAATCAACAGCAAGCATACATTTTTATAGAACTATCCTCATTTAGGGCCTTGAACTTGAAATCAGGAAGATCTGGGTTCAAATGTTTCACCAGTGATCTATTAGTATTGTAAGGAAGCAAATATTTATTAAAGGCATAAGCTAACCCAAGCACTGTGCTAAACCCTAAGGGACTATCCTCAAGGAGCTTACATTCTAATGCGAAGATATAAAAAGAAGCTGGGTGGGGGAGAGAGAAGAGGTAGAAGACTTACTGGAGAAGTTCTAAGAAGTTTAACTTGATGGGAAATAGTTTTTAGTTGCTCTCCTTAAGTGGAGATTCTGAGAGGAGTTCTTTCCCCTATAATAAGAGGAGGGGAAGAGGGGTTCCTGGGCCAAAGGTAATTTCATGGTGTGAGTTTGTGACTTCCAGGGCAGAAATGTCCTTCTAGGATGAAAAGCTCTCCTAGATTTTATGGAAAAACCTAGAGGAGTGCAGTTTCATGACCTCTACGGTTCCTTCCAGATCTAATTTTACTATGATATGATCCTAAAGTATGACAGAAAGATGAATGTTTTTGTAATGACTCAGGAGAGAACAAAACAACTCAAATTTAAAATATAGTAGAAGGGGAAAAAAAAAGAACCATGTGGTTAGCAATAGGTACAAGAGATGAGGTTCTGTGAAGTAAGCCAGTGGACTAAAGATGCCTCTTCTTGCCTGATACTAAGAATAGAATATGACATAATAATACTTCTATAATTACATACTTTAAATTATCACAAGCCCTTCACCATTCTCTCATAACATACCACATCTCTCTTTCCACTGAAGAACTAGTCTTAAACTCAGTAAACAATTGGGTCTTTTTTGTTGGCCAAGAATTCCCTCTTTCCCTCCTTCAAATATCACTCAGAAGACTTTCCCTACTATATCCTCCTTCACTTTTTTCTCATGTGAAGAAAAACCTCAACTTTGCCAAGACAAATTCCTCTACATGTATCTGTAATCCCATCACTGTTGTCCAGCAAATTGTTGCCCCCACTTTAATCTTTACTCTCTCCCAAACTGCTGACTCCCAGATTGTGAGGTCTCCCCATCCTTAAAACAAAATAAAACAAGCAAACAAAAAAGAAGAAAAACAAAAATACACTACAAAACCAAAAATTCTAATTCACTCTTGAAATTTACCCCCAGCTATCATTTTAAATCTCCTCTCCTTCATAGGTAAACTCCTTGAGAAAACAACCTATTCAAAGTGCCTCTGGTACTTCTCTTCTAACTAACCTCTGAACCATCTTTGGCATCTGGCCAACTTTTTTTTTCAAAAAGTTACATTCTGTCTCTTAACCATCAAAATAAATTACCTTTATTCAGTATTGTATCTTTTTTAAAAAAAATTTTAAATATTTGTTTTTCCAGCTACTTACAATGATAGCTTTTACAAAGCATTTTTTGCAAGGTTTTGAGTTTTACAATTTTTCTCCCCCTTCCCTTCCCCCTCCCCTTGACAGAAAACTATCTGATATAAGCTCTAAATTTATAACCATCTTAAACATAGATATATATTGAACATGTTGTAAGAGAAGAATCAGATCCAAATGAAAGAAAATATTAGAAAGAAAAAGTGACATAATACATAAAACAATTTTCAAAAATTGAAGATAATAAGCTTTAATCTTCACTTAAACTCCACAGTTCCTTCTCTAGATATGGATGATATTTTCCATTACAAATCTTTTAAAGTCATCTTTGATTATTGTACTTCTGAAATGAACAAATTCATCAAGGTTGATCATCACCTCATGCTTTTGTTAGTGTGTTTAACGTTCTTCTGGTTCTGCTCCTTTCACTCAGCATCAATTCATGCAAGTCTTTTCAGGCTTTTCTGAAATCCTATCTCTCATAATTTCTCATAGAACAATAGTGTTCCATCACATACATATACCATAATTTGTTCAGCCATTCCTCAAATGATAGACATCCACCCAATTTCCAGTTCTTTGCCGTTACAAAAAGAGTTGCTATGAATATTTTTGAACATGTGGGATTTTTATCTTTTCTGATGATTCCTGGATCAAAGAGTTTGCACAATGTGATCGCCCTTTCAGCAATTTTGAATTGCTCTCCAGAAAGGTTGGCTCAATTTGCAATTCCACCAACAATCATCAGTGTTCCAGTTTTCTCATATCCCCTCCAATATTGATCATTTTCCATCCTAGTCATATTGTACAATCTGTAAGGTGGTATCTCAGACTAATTTTAATTTGAATTTCTTTAATCAATAATTATTTGGAGCAATTTTCCATGTGACTGTATATAACTTTGATTTCTTTGCCTTTCCTTATCCTTTGACCATTTATCATTTGGGGGAAATGACTTGGTTTTTTTCTTTATAAATTTGACTCAATTTTCTATATATTTTAGAAATGATTCCTTTATCAAAATACTAATTGTAAAAATTGTTTCCCAACTTGCTAATATTCCTTTTAATCTTAGCTTCAGTGGTTTTGTTTGCACAAATTTTTTTTTAATTATTTGTATTTTATTTTAGGCAATGAGGTTAAGTGACTTGCCCAAGGTCACACAGCTAGGTAATTATTCAGTATCTGAGGCCGGATTTGAGCTCAGGTCCTGCTGACTCCAGGTCCAGTTCTCTATCTACTTCACCACCTAGCTGCCCCCCAAAAGTTTTTAATTGAGTGTAATCAAAACTATCCAGTTTGGTTTTTATGTTCTCTATCTGTTCTTTGGTTATAAACTGTTGCCCTTCTCATAGATCTAACAGGTAAGCTATTCCTTGATCTCCTAATTGGTTTTGAATATTACTTTTCACGTCTAAATCCTGTACCCATTTCAACCTTATCTTGGATTAAGGTGGGGAATGTTGGTCTCTGCCTAGTTTCTGCTATACTATCTTCCAGTTTTTACTGCAGTTTTTATTGAAGAGTGAATTCTTTTCCCAAAGGCTGGAATCTTTGGGTTATCAAACAGTGCATTGCTATCATCATTTACTGCTGTCTCTTTTGGACCTAATCTGTTCCATTTATCCACCACTCCGTTTTTTAGTCAGTACCAAACAGTCTTGGTGATTGATGCTTTATCATGTAATTTTATATCTAGGCTATCTGGGAATTACATTTTTTTCATTAATTTCTTTGAGATTCTTGATGTCTCATAACTTCTTTGAAACCTCCGACAATGTTGATTACTCTCTTACGAAGGATATTTTGCTGTTTCCAGATTTTTATAACAATGACCTTTGCTGGTTCTCTGACATGTTTTATTGATTCTCTTCAGTCTCCTTAGCTAGATCTTCATTCAGGTCTACATACCTTCCTTTATAAACATTAACCTGTATGCATACACATACAGAAATGCACCATTATATCTATATATAGTTGTTCAGTTATTTCAGCAATGTATCTCTCTTCATGACCTCATTTGAAGCTTTTTGCCAAAGATACTGGAATAGTTTGCCATTTCCTTCTCCAGCTCATTTTACTGGTGAAGAAACTGAGTTAAACAGGGTAAAGTGATTTGCCCAGGATTGTACAGTTAGTAAGTTTCTGAGGCCATATTTGATCTCACAAAGATGAGTCTTTCTGACCCTAGGCCCATCATTTTTTTCATTATGCCATCTAGATTCCCAGTTATCCATATGCATGTATATGTATGCATATATATATATATATGTATGTATAATGAGATAAATCAAAGGACTCTTTAGTTTGATCAAGATCTCTTTCTTTCTTTATCCCACATACTATATTAATAGTACGCAGCTTTTGTATATGAGCTACTATATACACACACACACACACACACACACACACACACAAATAGAAGGAAAAAGAGAATAAATCTGATTAAAGTAGTTTAAGGTAGCATGTCTGCCTCTCAATATATTTAACTAGATATTTTGCTATATTTATATTAATTTCTCTATATAGACAAAGAGAGAAAAAGAGAGAGAATTGCAGTTTCAAATCTTTTTTTCCATAAAAACTAGTAAACTTAAAAATTTTTAAGCCTAACATTATATTTTTTATGGAAAGCAATGTAGTGGGCAGCTGGGGGCATAGTGGATAAAGCACCGGCCTTGGAGTCAGGAGTACCTGGGTTCAAATCTGGTCTCAAACACTTAATAATTACCTAGCTGTGTGGCCTTGGACAAGCCACTTAACCCCATTTGCCTTGCAAAAAACCTAAAAAAAAGCAATGAAGTTGATAATATTTATATTATAATATAAACTATATTCTGGTTCTGCTTATTTCACTCAGTATTAGTTCATATTAGTTTTTCTGTGACTTTTTGAAATTAATTATTTTTAATTTCTAAAAACACAATAGTATTCCATCATATTCCTGTACCATTCTTCAGTTGTTGAATAACATGTTTTTCTCACTAGTTTTCTTTTGCTGAGTCAATAAGTTAACTCATATTTATTAAGTGCTTAATATGTAACACTGCAATTCCCTAAAAAAAACAGGCTTTATAAATATTTAAATACTTAAAAGGACTTTTTTTCCTTTTTCTTTGATTTATTTTGAGTATGGGCCAAGCAGAAGGGTAACTGAGTCAAAGAGGTCTAATTTTGAAACATGCTATATTCATTTCAGAGGCATGACAGGTTTAGAATAATGAATAACAGATATACAATTCCGTATACAATCTTCAAGGGAATTTGTTTAGCTTAACTATGGATATTTGTAAGAAATTCGTTTTTCTTTTTCATTAAATAGGTTGTGATGAGTGGAAGAGATTATAGATTTCTGTAAATTAAAAAAAGTGAGAGTGGTTGCCAAAGATATAAAATGCTTCATATACTTTTAGATGAAATTACTATATATTATGAATTTTCTTCAACTTTTAATTTTTATAATATATTTCACAAGAAGAGGAAGTAATCTGTAGATATTTGTAATACATAAATAAATCTATTTATAAAAGCTATCATTTCTATGAATATTGTTCAGTTCACGTATAAATGGCAAGTGTGTAAATGTGTACCACAAATATGTTTATATATGAATATTTTAAATGCAATATTATTCTTGATATAACTGATTTTTATCATCCCAAATATGTTTCAAGAGGTTAAATGACTTATTTTAAAAAATAATTTGACAGAAGTTTACTTACTCGTCTTATAATAAAATAAAAAAATTCACATAATAAGAACTAGCATATATATATATATATAATTTTATTTGTAAAGTTCTTTATAAATATCATCTCATTTTGCTCCTAAGAAAATTTTCATTTTAAAGATAAGAAAACTAAGATTAAGTCACTTGCCCAGGATCACAGAGCTAGTAAATTTCTGAAGTTGAATTTGAACTCAGGTCTTCCTAATCAGATGAAGACTTTATCCATTGCACCATTCAGCTACCTATTAATACAATGCAAGTTCCACATTCCATATTAATGAGCTATAGAGAGCCATATTATAGTACTTATTTTTTCCTGAAAAAAATATATTTGTTTTAGGAAATTTTGGAGGTTGATGTTATGATTTTAAATAGTAGTTACTATTCTGTTTGACATACCTTTGAAATATTGTAGTGCTGCTGATTCACAGAATTTCAATTTTTTTCCCACTGATTAATTTTATCACTTTACAGAACATATCACACTGCATTTTTTCATGTAATGGGTTAAAATTGCAAACAGAATTTTTTAAGGTTTATGCATGATTTGTACATCTGACATTTTTTAAAATGGAAATATGAAGTGAGGACAAACTAATTTAATATTGAAAATATACACTCCAGTTAGCTTCTTACATTCTAGAGTTGGAGAATTATATTTTATAATACATATAGCCATTCTGGATAATTTAAGTACATATAGTCACATTCCACTGTCAATGATGTAGAGAATTGTCAACTGTCAACTTAAAAGAGGGAGAATTTCATTCCAATATTTCTATCACATATCCCCAATTTCCATTGATGTGAGCAGGAAAAATTCTATCACAAAAAACAAATTCAATGTCAGCTATTAAATATGTATTAAAATTAAGGATTAAACAACTCAGTTGGTTAGATATCCATAACAATGAGTCCAAAGGTTTAATTGACTTATCTATGGGAAAAAAATTGTCCCTTGAGCATAAACTAGATTGATTTAGGTATCATGAGAAAAGTCCAAAGTAAAATTAAATGACCAAATGAAAACACATCTATATCAATGGGAACAAATACTGAGACAAAAGTCCTAGGGATAAGAAAACCTAGTTATCTACATATCTGAAGCACAAAACATTCACTGAGCTTTTACTCTGCAGTGTTATTAGACATCTGGAATTTGGATTAATACATTACATTTGGAGAGTATAAAACCTTACAATTGTCCATATATTCTCATAAATTTAATTTTATTCTCACAACCCTGTGAAAAAGGGAGGTAGAATAAGTAGCACTTATATGTCAAGAAATTGCAGTTGAGAGAAGTTCATTGACTTTTCCAGAGTCATAAAGTCAGCACTGGCAGTTCCAGAATTAGAATCTAATTCTTCTAACAGACTGGTTTGTGTATGTATGCATATGTGTGTGCATGCATGTGTGTGCATGCGTGTGTGTGTGTGTGTGTGTGTGTGTGTTAGGCCAGATCTTGTTTGTTTATTGCAATTTCTAAATTATTGGAGTTAAATTATTGGAATTTGCAAATATTATGTATGATACTTGGTTAGAAGGAGTTTATATTTTCTCAAAGTAAAATAAGATCATTCAAAACTGGTGTGCAGATAAAATGTGTTCAAATATGCTGGGAGGAAACTATGTGGCACAATGAAGAAAGCAATACACCTGGAGACAGGAAAACCTGAGTTCAAATATGGTCCCATATTCTTAACAATTGTATGATTCTGGGCAAATCAATCACCCTCTGTTGTCTCAATTTCCATAACCTCAAAAGGGTATATAATAGCAAAGTTTTAGTGAGGATCAAATGATAGATTTGTAAAGCATTAAGCATAATCCCTGGTTTATAGAAGACATAAAACATACTTTCCTTCCTCCCTCCCTCCCTTCCTCCCTTCCTTCCTTCCACTCAACCTGTAAAAGCCTTTCTTTAGTTTTTTTTTTTTTTTGATATTGTTCACATAGCAGAATGCATTCCCAGGAAACTTTAATATAACAGATTTGTGATCTCCTTGGAAAGCTTTACCCTACCATATTGTTTTGCCAGTTTTTGATATGTGAATCTTTGGACAACGTCATAATAGCTAACATTTCCATTATACTTACTACTATACTACACTTACAACAAACACTACACTAATCATTTCACAATTATTATCTCATTTGATCTCCACAACAACCTAGGAAGTAGATGGTGTTATTGTCTTCATTTTATAGATGAGGAAACTGAGGCAAAAATAGGTTAAGTGGTTTTCCCAGGGTCAAACACCTAGTAGGTATCTGAAGTCATATTTGAACTCAGATCTTCTTGATTCCAGGTTTAGTTTTCTGTACTACCTAATTAACATCTATGAAGAGTCTAAATATTGATGGCTATATTCAATTTATGTTCCCAGAAACTTCTGACTATAGCAATCATTTCTGAGTATGATGAGCACAATTTCTGATACTAATAGAAAAGAGTTAAATAGTAGTAAAACTAATAATATCAATAATTTTATTGAATTAGTAATGTGTCTATTTCATTGCCATGCTTTTCTTTACATATTACTATCTCATGACAATATGTCCTTTCCTACTTTTGTCTTCTCCAAAATTTACATTGGAACACTACAAGTGGTTGTTTCACATGCTGTCTCCTTACTTCCTCCTAAGTATTCAATTCAACTAACATTTATTACTTTGTATGAGGGCTATTAAAGACACAACAAAATTAAAAAGAAAATTACAATAGTCCTTCCCACCACTTTACTACAAATATTCTTGTGTTCTATTCTTCACTAATAGTTTTAGAGTCATAGTCTTTGTCTATCTAAAAATCATTGACTTTGTGAGTTCTGGTATCTGTTGCTTTTAAGGCTATGGACAACTGCATTAGTGACAGATGTCTTCATGTCAGTTTTCCTAAATGAACTGACATATTTGACACTTTTTTTTTGGTAAAGTAAATAGGTCAGGGTCTATGATATTGAATTCATGTGAAAATCCATTTATATATCATTATTATTTTAGAAAAACTTCTGAGTTTTTAAACCTTTTAATAAATGCTTCTTCCACTAAATATCTTACTTGAAATGCAAAACAGTGATATAATAATTGATATTGTAACATTTCTTGGCAGGGGAAAAAAACACTAAAACAAAAAAAATGAAAAAATCTTGCTCTTACACCTGGTTTATGACAAATAAAATCTGTAAAGCTACTTTATCTCAGTTTGGGGGTTAATAGTGAGAAGGGGTGGTGGCAATTATGCTTGTATACATACTTGTTTTCATGATCTATTAATAAACACTTGAGACTTGAAGCACATGGAAACTTTATGTATTCTCCCCTCAGTCAAAGAGAAAAGTTTCTTGATATTGGACTTTCCTAGCTGCCAAAGAGGATTGGAATATCGAGTTCTTTCACAGGCACATATTCAAACCCAATAAGAGAGAGTTCATAAACAAAAATCAAGAAATTTAATTTCCTAACTATAGGAGGAAAGAATTTTCTATGTCGCTTAAATTTACTCTTCAACCAGAGAAGGATGATTTCTTGGGCAGGGTTAGCATTGGGAATTGCCTCAAGAATAACTGTAATTTCTTGAGTTAAAGGAGAAGGGAAAAAAAGATAAGGAAAGACAGTCTTGGAGTCATTATACATTTTTAAGCACCTACTCTAGGTAAGGCACAAAGAAAGGAAAAATAAATAGATAAAAAAGTACTTTTAAGAAGCTCACAGAATAAGATGGCACGCAAACAAGTATATACAAATTTTATATAGTATAAAATAGAGATTATATGCAGGTGAAAATTACAGTAGTCAAGAGATTGGGAAAAGTTTCTCTTAAAAAGATATGCCTTTTTGTTATTGTTGTGTTTGCTGGGACTTGAAGCCAGGAAATTCAAGAGCTGGAGAGGAAGAGAAAGAGAATCCAAGTCACTGAAATCCAAGTCCACTTGGATGGAGTGTGTTGTGGAACAAACAATAATGAGACCAATGTCTTTGGAACACAATCTGTGAAGGTGACTTACATGTGAAAAGACTAGTGAGAGACTTGTGGCCAGGAAAACCAACCAACAGATTATTGCAATGGTTCAGCTATGAGATTATGAGGGCATTCACCAAGGAGGTAGCAGTGATAAAGGAGAAGAGGGGGGCAGGGAGTATATGATGGGGGTATACAACATATCAGGTAATTGGTTAGGTATGTTGGATGTTAAGTAAGAAAAGTAGGTTGTGAGCCTAGGTGATTGGAAACAGTAGTATCCATGACAGTAATAGAGAAGATAGGAAGATTAGAATTTGGGAGAAGAAATAATATGAACTTTTTGTCAGTTTGTGACATGTTGAGTTTAAGATGTCTATAGAACATCCAGTTTGAGATGCCTAACAGGTATTGGAAATGAGTGACTGGAAATCATGAGAGAGGTTAGGGATGATAAAGTCTACTTGAAAATCTATGATAATTGAATATATAGGACCTGTTGAGATCATCAAGGGAAATAATGTAGAAGTAGAAGAGAAGGGAACTAAGCATAGATTCTTGGAAAAGAGACAGAATGAGGCTGGACTGCATTATGATCCTGCCAAGGTGAATAAGCAAGCAGGTGTGACTCAGTAAGTAAGAGGAGAACCAGAATAAAGTGGTGCCATGCAAAACTTAAGCAAAGAGATTATTCAGGGAAAGAGTGTGATTGATAGTTTCAAAAGCTGCAGAAAGGTAAAACAAAATGGAGATTGAGAAAAGGTCATCAAATTAGGCAACTAAAAAAATAGAGAGAGAAATATTGGTTGAATGTTAGAGTTTGAATGTAGTTGGTAGAAACTTAAGTAAAAAGTGAAAGAAAAGAGTCACCTATTATAGATGACGTTTTCAAGGAAATTAATTACAAAAGGGAAGAGAGTTATGGGATGATAGTGGGCGTGGGTAGATGAAATAAGGTTTTCTTGAAGATGGGATTGTTTAAAAGCAATAGAAAAGTAGCCAGTAGAAAGGGAGAGATCAAAAATTAAGTTCGAGAAGGGATGATAGGGGCAACTATAGGTGGCACAGTGTATAGAGCACCAGACCTGCAGTCAGGAGGACCTGAGTTCAAATTTGACCTCAGACTAGCTGTGTGACCTTGGGCAAGACACATAATCTCATTGCATTGGAGAGAGAGAGAGAGAGAGAGAGAGAGAGAGAGAGAGAGAGAGAGAGAGCGAGCGATTATAGAGGGGGTAAATAAGCTGGGACATATTAGAATTGAATCAATTGTGCTTGTAGAGGAGTAAAAAAGCCACGTCTTCATGTAGGACAAGAGTAAAGGAGAAGAATGAAGTTAGACATAACAACAGAAGGTTTCAGTGGGATATGAGATGAGGAATCGAGAAGAAGGTCTTAGCAAATGTCTTCATTTTTTAAAATGAAGTATGAGGTAAGGTTCTATATTGAGAAGGGAATGGGAGGGAAAAAGCTATGGGAGATTTTAAGAGAGAGCAAAAGTTTTGGTAAAATTTCTCTGGTGAATAGGATAATGAGTCAATTAAAGAAAATAAAGAATTAAAAAATGTAGAATGAAATGGGTGTGACATACAGGGGAAAAGTCACAAACTGAGGGGAATTAAGAAAGTCTTGTGAAAAGTTTCACTTTTTTACTAGTACTTGAAGGAAGCCAGGAAACCAAGGAGCTGTAGGTGAAGAGGGAGACGATCTAGCTTTAGAGAAGGTCCAGTTGAGAGTTTGTAACATAGTTTTTTTAGTAGGTCCTGTCAGCATCATTTCACAATTTTTTCACTTTAGTTCACAGCAGATGGTGGGGATAATCCAGGGCTGAGGCTTGACAGGGCAACATTAGTAACAGAATAAAACAACAATCATATTAGAGAATATAAGAGTTTAGATTTAAAGTTGTTCACTGAGGTGTCAAGATGGAGAAGGGAAGACATCATGGCCAAAGTCGAAATGGAAAGCTTTGGAAAGGACTAAATTGTTGAAGGAAAAAGGGTCACCATTTGTACAAATAACAGTGTTTGAGTTGGCAAGACAAAGAAGAGATAGAATGACAACAACCAACTCATGAGCAGATCAGAATTCAAAAACATGGCAGTAGTTAGTTTATGTGTGGTGGCAAGATCAAAAATATGACTATCTTTCTATATAGTTGAGGTGGGGTGGAGGAGTAGGGGATAGGAATGGGAAAGAAACCTTACTGAATTGAACTAAATTGGATCAATGGCTGTTCTAAAATGTGATCCCCGGAACTGACCACAATACTCCAAATGTGGTCTGATCAGGGAGAAGTACAGTGTGCCAACTGCTTCCTTATTCCTGGAAGCTCTGCCTAATGCACTTTGAGATGACATTAATTTTTCTTAGCTGAAATCAAGACAGGCTTACCTAATGTGAAGTTGATTTGCAGACGAAAATGTTTAAGTGTCATCAATAAGATGTTAACTGTCCGGTTGATAGATTCTTGGTGACTTAATTACTTAGTGCAGATCAATTTGTACCACAGGGCCAACTGAAATACTTTGTGTTGTTCATGTAGTAAAATTCAATTCAATTAAAAAACTAATAAGTACTTCCTATGTGCAGATCCTTATTAGTTGCTGAGTGGCATAAATGTTTGTTTAATAAATACTTATTTTTGATACTTTCATCTAAGAGGGGGTTACCCTATAGATTGTAAACTGCTCCAGATTTATAGATTTAAAGAATTACTTGTGATACTGAGAAGTTAAGTGACGGGTTTAGGGTCACACAGCAAATAATTATCAGAAATAACACTTAAATACGTCTTCCTGACCTAGTGTCCTTCCTCTAGGGCAAAAATGCATTTCTTGTTGATTAAGATGTGATTGAATTTATCATATTAATAAAAAATTTCCTCTGCAAAAATCCTATAGTGATGTTCCACTAAGGCATGGAGATGAAAATTCTCCTGGGCTTTTCTACAAGAACTCAAGGTCCTACTGCTTCTACTGATCTAGAACCCTGAAGAATTAATCTATTAAAAGACTAAATAGTGTTTGAGGACCAGCATGAGGTAGTACAATGAAGTTGATCATCAGGATTTCCACTAACAAGTAATCACTATTTGTATTATTTTTTAGTAAGAGATTAATTAAATGGACAAGTCTATGTAATGTAATACTCAATCCTGCTTTTTCAATTAAATTGTCAGGAAATGGGTTAAAGGATCAAACAACTCATATAACATTTGTAAACTTTTGAATGAATGAATGAAATGCATTTATTAAGTATTATATAATCAGGCACTGCTAAGCACTGGGAATATAAATATAAAAGGCTGGAGGATGAAAGGAAAGTTGACCAAGGGTACACAAATAGTGACATAAGTTAGAGATGGATTGGAAGTGGTAGGAGAATGTTGTTCCAGACAAAATCAGTTTAAATCTCACCTATTATAACCTCAGTACCTGGGATAGAAGATTAAATTTTGGTGGATGGCAGAAGAGTACAAGATTGGATGGCAGAGGAGTACAAGATTGGCTGTAGCACAGTTCAGAACAATATTAGTGTAAGAATCAGGGTACTGATCTTTTAGTCAAAGGAATTAAATAATATTTATGTTCTTACTATCAGTAAAAACAAAAAATGATTTTTGAATTTGATTGGATTGATTAGAAAAGTTTCAGCTAAATGAAAGGAAAACACATTTTTTACAGAGAAAATAAAAAATCAGATAATGCCAAATACCCACCAGAAGCAAGTAGCATAAAATTATTAGATACCTGGACAAGTTATCTTGGTGTATTTATAATGAGAAGTCACAATTTTACAAGAATTGAAGGTTGTCTAAATTATGTTGAAAAGAATGAAGAGATAGAGAATATTATATGAAGAACCACATAGGAAGTCACTCTTAATTTGAATAATTGTTGACTTCAATGAAAAAATCAATAAGAATTCATTATATATCTACTATGTCAGGCACTATATTAAGTACTCAGAATATAAAGTCAAAAATGATGCCCATGGAGCTAATTTGCTATGTGGGGAGAATATATATATATATATATATATATAGTTATATATATATATATATAGTTATATATATATATATATAGTTATATACAAAATAAGTAGACACTTGGTTTATGAGTACCCTGGTTTTACTGGATGAGGAAAAAATTTTCACAAAATTTGTCTTGTAAGACAAATAGCAATTAACAGTACAAACATCACATTTAGACTTGAATGGTCCATTAAGAGATGATGCTCAACTAGAGCAATATTTTTTTTTTGTTTTTTGTTTTCACTCAATACACACTGTTCATTTCTACTTCAATACTATCTCCAAGGACATCCCCTTTTCACTTTATACAATCATTCCCTTTGCTCAGGCTCTCATTATCTCTTTCCTTGCCTGTTGCTTAACTTCCTAATTGGTCTATCTGTTTGGTTCGCACAACCCTGCACACAGGCTGCCCAGGCCTTAGGGTCCTTTCTCCTCTGAAAAAATCAGTGGTATTTGGCAATCCCCTGGGTGACCAAGCAACCCTTTTAAAGATTGCACTGCTCACCTCCTGATGCTAGGAAGGGGCTAGAAAAGGTGTCCCAAAATTGTCTGCTTATCCAACCCTGGCCTGATTACTGTGGTAGGTGGGGAATCTCATGTGTGGTTGAGACACAAAAAAATCTACAAAAACTTCTTCAAAGAGGATTCCATTTATTGGTGCATGGAAAGTATGCACACTCATAGATACCACAAGATCCAATAGGCCTGAAAGATGAACAGCTCTTGTTGCAAGGTAACTCAGCAGGTATGGCATCCAAATAGCACCCCTGAATGAAACAAGGATGGCAAATGAAGGCCATTTACTGAACTTGGAACTGAATGCACAGTTTTCTAGAGTGGTAACAATGAAAGGAAATGGATTGAAGCTGGAGTAGGTTTTGTAATAAAAACTAATCTAGTCAACATTCTTGAATACCTACCAAAAAGAGTGAATGACAGGCTCATGACAATGTGATTTCCACTTCCAGTAAAATGCCATGCCATCATCATTAGTGCCTATGCTCCCACCATGATGAACACTGATGGAGTCAAAGAAAAAACTTATGAAGACCTGGAGACCCTTATAATTAATGTACCAAAAAACCCCCAAACTTTTAATTCTGGATCACTTCAATGGTAGAGTAGGCTCAGATTACCAGACATTGTAGGGAGTCCTTAGGAGGAATGGAGTTGGAATCAGCAATAGCAATGGTCATCTTCTACTGAAAACTTGTATATCTCATGATCTTCTCATGTCAAGCCCTGTCTTCCATTTACCTAACAGCAATAAAACTTCCTGGATTCACCCACATAGCAAACATTGGCATCTATTTGACTATGTGACTGTAAGGAGAAGAGAGAGACAGAATGTGAGAGTGACAAAGGCAATGTGTGGCGCAGAGTGCTGGACTGATCACAAACTCATCCTCTCTAAGCTAAATATTCATAGTCAACCCAAAGCAGTGGCCCCAAGGCAAAATAGCCACCAGAAGAATTGATGTCAAGAGATTAGAGTGTCTCTCTGGGCAGGAACAGTTTGCTGCTAACTTGGAGGGAAAACGGCCAACAAACAGCTGTCAACAGTGCAGCAAAAAAAAAAAAAAAAAAGAGTGGGCAACTTTCAGAGATCTGGCTTACAACACTGTATTTGATCATCTAAGCCAGAATACTCTCCAACACCAAGACTGATTTGATGAAAATGATAGGGAAATACAAAAACTGCTAAATGAAACATGAGAACTCTACAGGGGTTTACTAGCAGTTTAATTCATCCTTTTCTAAGTAGGTAGCATTTAATTCCATCAAAAGTAAAGTCCAAGTGAAGTTTAAAATACTTTTATGATGCCCTGAAGGCTATTTATGGGCCAAAGGCATATAGTGCATCTCAACTACTCAGTACTGATGAATCCACATTGATTGATGAAAGGGACATGATCCTTGAGAGATAGGCTGAACACTTCCATAGTATTCTTAACAGACCATCATCAATCAATGCAGAAGCTATTAACAGCTTACCTCAAATTGAAGTCAACCAGTCCCTAGCCAAAATTCCAACTGAAGAAGTTCCAACTGAATGTCCTCACACTCCTTCCAAGTAGCAAATCACCTGTGCTGATTCTATTCCAGTTGAAATCTACAAAGTGGGGGGTTCAGTGACCCATCCAAAAAACTGACTGAAATTTTCCACATAATATGGCATGAAGAGTTATCCCCTAAGAATTCAAGGATGCCTCCATCTTCTATCTACATTGAGGTCAAGGGAATAGATTGTTCTGTGACAATCACAGGGCTATTTCCCTTTTAGTCATTGCTGGTAAGATTCTTGCCAGAACCTTTCTCATTAGGCTGAAACTTCACCTGGAATTTGGTCAGTTTATTGAGAGCCAGTGTGGTTTTAGAAAGGGTAGAGGAACGGTTGATATGGCATTTGCTGCCAGACAACTTCAGCAGAAATGCCAGGACCAGAACAGAGGTATGTATGTATACATGTGTAGATCTGACCAAGGCCTTTGATTCCATCAATCACAAGGCTTTTGGAAAACTATGTCAAAATTTGGTTGTCTGGAGAAATTCATCCATATTGTATGTCAATTTCATGATGGCATGCGTGCCAGGGATTATACAGTGTTTTTCAGATTTTCAAGTCACCAATGAACCAACTAACCAACCAACTTCCCCTCTCCAATTTCTAATTAATCTACCTATTTTATTACCTCCCCTCAGAAGTGGATGTAAATAAAAAAAATCAGTGAGTCAAAATATGAAAGTGATTCTAAAAATGAAAAATAAGTGAAGGCTGTAGTATTAATCTTACTTTAAGTGAAAGATGCATAAGAAAAAAACACTCCTGGGTTGAAATTCCTGATGTTCTCATGGAAAGAGATTCTCCTTGCAAGCAATAACCCTTCCTCCTTCCTTTCTAGTCTCCCTCAAACCAACCACAACTCTTCTCAAAGGTAAAGTGTGGGTTAATTTGTTTAATTTTCAGTTTATATTGTATACTAATTATTTCTATTGTTATTTCAGGTGTATTAAAGACAAAAAAGTTCTCAAAATTATAAATAATTATTTTATATGAATATTTTGGGGGATGTAAGACCAATCATCAAACTTTATATTATTTCCTATAGGAAAACTCACTTTGCAATACCAAGAAATTACATGACTGACAGAATCTCAGAACAAATTAAATTTGTAAAGCAAAGTTCTACTGTACAATACATTTTTGGGAGGGAGATTAAAAGCAAATAGAGTTGCAAGAAAGGATGGGGAAAATGATTGGAAACATTATTTAAGATTAATAAATAAAAACTCCCAAAAGTCTCTGATCATGGAGAACTGACTTGACTTATAATATTTTACTTTCACTAACCAATGATACATAGGGGTTCATTGTTTTCCCAGCATTTATTCTTATTCTAATACTCAACTAACTATTCTAGTGACATGTCTGTAGACCCCTCTCTCAATTTTATAATCTCATGCTAACATCCTTAAAGGGGCAAGTGATCCAGGTAGACCTGAGTAATTGCTTAGTATTTTATTCCAGATTTAACTATAGAAACATAACTTTTAGAGATAAAAAAAATAATATCTATTGTCTGTGCTTCATTGGTTTATTCTATATTAAAAGTAGGTGATTGAAGTAATGTCATTTTTGCATATGTATTAGAATTCGAACTTCATATAGTAGAATCTGACTAATACCAAATGTACTTTTTGTTTGAAAGTCCCTTGAAGAAATGTGTGAAAAGAGACTATAGATGTCTATACTGCCTCTTTTTGAGTCACTCAGTGACAAACTCTTGTCATAAGTGTAGCCTTATGACTCATATGGGGCTCTTCCCTCTTAATTTATGAATATAATGAAAACAAATTTGATAATAAAGTATATGTGGAACAATGTGAATGAAATTTGATCTTTTTAAAGCATGTAAATATATCTAAATGAAGAGAACTTACTCCCTTATAATTAACAGCAAATAAGTATAGAGTTTCTAAGTGCAAAGAACTGTTTTAAACATTGTTACACAGACACTAGGATAAATCATCTCCACCCTCATGGAGTATACAGTTGAGAATGGAGAAAAAACGCAGTTAGTGAAAATAAGGAATGTGGAATTGTAGAAAAAAGTATTTTATTTGGTATCAGAGGATTTGAATTCAAATCCTGTCTTGCTGAGTGATATTTGCCAAATCATTTATTGAGGCTCCAGTTTCTTCATGTATAAAATGGTGGTGGTAGAATAGATTGCCTCCAAATTTCCTTCCAGCCTTAGTCTAGGGTTTACCTTTTTTATTTAATTACCTTTAAAAGAAAAAAATGGGGCGGCTAGGTGGCATAGTAGATAAAGCACCAGCCCTAGAGTCAGGAGTACCTGGGTTCAAATCCGATCTCAGACACTTAATAATTACCTAGCTGTGTGGCCTTGGGCAAGCCACTTAACTCCGTTTGCCTTGCAAAAATCTAAAAAAAAACCAGCCACACTCACATTGCTGTTCACAAACTCAACACCTTCTTCCTTCTTGTCATCTTTGATATTCTTCTTCAATTCTACATGTTAGATTCCTTATCTTCCTTAAAGGCCCATCTGAGCTACCTATTTCTCTGTGAACCTCTTATTTCTTCCCAATGGATAGTGTTCTTTTCTTTATTACGTTTTCTAAAAAATACACACCTAAAATTGTGCAATCTTTCCCTTTAATCAATGAGATCACACCCTACTACATATTACACTGAAATGTGTATATATTATAATCCTATTAGTAGATTAATAAAAAAAACCCTGCCATTTATATAATACTTTACATGCATTATCTTATTTGAGCCATCTAATAACCTTGGAGTGAGTCCCTACAACTATCATTAATCCCATAGCATAGACAAAGAAACTGAAATACAAAGAAGGAAAGTGACTTGTCTATAATGATGTACTTGAAGACAAAATTGAAAAGCAATATGGCATAGTGGATAGGGCACAAGACATGGAGATAGGAAGATGGGTTGAAATGCTGCTCTGGATATACACTATCTGAGATGTCACTTAACTTTCTGTGGCTCAGTTTCCTCATGTGCAAACTAAAAGAATTAGACTTAATGACTGCTAAGATTCCTTTTGAATTATAAATCTAAAATACTGTCAGCATTTGAATCCAGACCTTCCTGACTCTAAATCTAGAACTTGATTTACTAGTTCATTTTGCTACTTGAAAGGAGGAACTGTTTCATTTTTGTCTTTGTCTGCATTGCCTTGTACATAGCAGCTACTAAATAAATGGTGATTGACATGAATTTGCATAAAATCTTTAAAAATTAATAAAATCCAATTGTCTAACAATTACTTTCCAAACAACTTAGCAATCAAGTATATATGATTCAGAAATCACTGATAAGATCCATTGGTGCTAGCATCATTCTGCCATGTCATTGGACTTTTAAATGACCTTAGACATGAGATCATATTATAAAAATGCTTTGTAAATCAAACTTTTAAACTTTATATAGATGACAATATTATTCTTATGATACAGATGGAAATTCTCTAGCTTCCTTCAAGTTTCTCCTCAAATCTTACCTTCTACAAAAGGTCTTTTCCATTTGTTACTTGCTTTGGCCACCCTTCCCAATGTGTCTTAATTCTGAGACTGTCTCCAGTTTGTACTGTATATATTTCTTTTAGTTATTTGCATCTCATTTTCTCAACAGCTTGTATAAAAAAGTATGTGTATTTTAGTGAATTGAAAGCTAACTATCTTTCAATGGTGTGTCGGTCATGTTGGACAAAGAGATAATGAGATAATAGCCAACATTATGAGAGGTAAAGCATCTAGGATAAGGAAGTCAATAGTACTGCTATAAACTAGGCCTGGTCAAACCTCATCTGGATTTTTGTGTTGGGTTGCAAGTACTTTATTTTAGGAAAGGTATTGCTAGATTGGAGAGAATTCAGAAAAATACAATCAGAATGATGAAGGGTGTTGAGATCATACTATTTTCTACTTTTGTTTCATCTGAGGAAGAAAGACTTGGATGAACTGAGCTTGATCACAGTGCTTTCAAGTAGATTAAAGTTTGGCAGGAGGAAGAGGCTTATGGCAGGCCGAAGAGGATACAGTTAGAAGTAATGGATAGAAATTGGCAAGGAATTGGCTCTTAGCTCAAAGGAAGGCAAAGAAAGTTATTTAATTTATTTTTTACCAATTTGGATAAAATAATTATATATTTATAATTTTATATTTATTTACCAATTATGACAAAATAATTACATATTTGGAATTTTTGTCTGTTTTCTAATTAGAATAAGAGAATTATAGATTTTCTATAAGTGAAATTGGAGTTTGTAAGATCATGGGATCATAGTTATAGACCTGAAAGGGAACTAGAAATGATATAGCACTGTTCTCAGCCTTCAGACACTAGATCCTGTGAATTCATCCAAACCTGGAAAGGGTTTTCTCAGGAGGCAAGTGGGTTCTCCCTCACTAAGTGCTTCAGAAGCTTATGGCCAATTGTCAGTGTGACAAAGAAAGGACTTCTGGGAAGGTAGAGTTGAGCTTTGAAATTCCTTCCAATTTTGAGTTTGTAGGACTTGGTGATAGAGCTGAGATTTTAGACTAAGCAGGCACTGTGACTCTAGCTAACCTTAAAGTGCTATTACTGGTGCCACCCTATGCCAACTTCCATCATTACAACAGCAAAGCAACAATAGCAACTACTACTACTACTACTACTACTACTGTAATACATTGTTGCTTCTCAAATAGGATTATGTTTGAAATCCATTTTAGAGGCACACTTTACATTCAATAACAGCAAATGGTTTTTACTTATTTCTGCATATACACAATACAGACACACACAAATGAGTAATTAGGTGGTCCAATGGATAAAGAACTGAGTCTGAAGTTAGACTTTTTGAGTTTAAATCTGGCCTCAGGAATTTATTTTTTGTAATCCTAGGCAAATCACTTAACCCTGTTTGCCTCAGTTTACTCATTTGTAAAATGAGCTAGAGATGGAAATGGAAAATACTCTAGCATCTTTGCCAATAAAAATCCTAATAGGTTAATAAATAATCAGACAAAATTGAACTAACTAAAAAATCAAAAGATATATACATATGCATGTATTCTCATATGTATTATATAAGTATATCTTTATTTTCATAGTCTGATGACTAACATAAACTAAAACTATAATCAGAACTAGCCACTTTTTTATTTTATTAAAAAACCCACAAATTTCAGCTGTCAATAATGATTACTTATTATAACTCCCCAATAAAACAATATAAATTATATATATATATATATATATATATATATGTGTGTGTGTATGTGTGTGTGTGTGTGTGTGTGTGTGTGTGTGTGTGTGTGTGTGTGATATTCGTAGCTTTGCTAAGGGTCCTTTCTACACACTTTTGTAAATAAACTGAAATGCCAAGTCAGTTCCTTGCTTGAAAAAGACATTTGTATAATGATTGCATAATCAAGCTAATTCTCAACAAATACCAGTGAATAAAAGTCACTTGACTTCTTGACAAATGAGAACAATTTGCCATTTTAAAATATAGCAAAAATATTTAAAGTGGCCTGCCTGATACTTAAAACACAGTTATTTGCAAATTTCAAATAACTCTGATTTTATATATAAGACTTTAAGAAATGGTATTTAATAGGGCAATTAAATGAAGCCAATAGAATTCAATATTTACAATTACTTTCCTTTCACATCCCCCTGCCCCTTCCCTGCTCCTTAGCTCCTTCTTTTACTCCTTAAAAAAAATAAAGCAAAGGAAACAAAACAAAAACCTGTTCCTCACCTAATTGGGATTGAAAACTTTTTGAGACACAAAATGTACATCTAATTTTTCTATTCATGCCTAGGAATATTTGAGGAACTCACTTTAAATTCAGAGTAAAAAAAAACTAGAAGGAATCTCAGAGATAATATAATCCAACTTCATGTTATTTCTAATTTTACAGATAAGTTTTTAAGTGATTTGCCCAAAGTCATAAAGATAGTAAATGGTAAAATTGGGATTCAAACCCAAGTTAGTTCAATTCAACAATTATTTCCTAAATGCCTACCATTTGCAAGGTACTTTGCTAGGTACTGATAATATGAAGACAAAAATTCACATAGCCTTTGTCTTTAAAGGAGCTCACATTCTTCTGAGGACAATGTTTTACTTGTTGTTTGGGGTAAAAAGCTAAGCAAAACAAAAAAACCCGACAACTTTCTTTTCATAAAATATGTCCTATTATAGAATTTTAGGGTTTGTAAAGCATTATTTCCACAACAAATATTGAAAATATGTGTCTATCTATTTATCATCTATCTATAGTGCATATTTATACATTTTATATAGGTTAATATATGCTTATCATATAATTTTATGTATATAATAGATATATACATACTTCTAAATACACATACATGTATGTATATGCCCTGTTACATGTAGACCCATATGCATATATATGAATTTGTATATATACATATATACATATATTTATACCATTTTAGTTACATGAAGCTAATTCATCAAAATAACTCTTTAAATGATCAAATGAAATCAATTGATTCATGACGAAACACATATATCTAGAAATAGATAGATATATAGTTGTAGGTATAGATATAGGTATAGAAATAGATAAAGAGAGTTAGAGATAGAGATGATATAAATATGGATGATACAGATATAGCTATGGGAAACTGAGGACATAGAAGGAAAGTGATTCACCTATATTTTATACCTAGAGGCAGGACTTCTAAGTTCAGAATGTCTTCTATTTTCTATTCTAGTTTATGTAAGACTATAAAAGAGAGAGGAGAGAATAATGCAGTGGTCTCTATTAGTAGCCATTCTCAAAGTTTTGAGCACCTATGAAAAGTGTTTGTGGTGAGTAAGTATGGGACTTTGTCAAGTGGCCAAATCTGGTTGTCTGTCAAAATAATCTCTATAATAGGCAAGGAGAAATGATTGAAATTACTGACTGGATGATGTTCCCAAACTTATATATTTGAATGGTTTTAAATGGTGAAAAGGAAAAGAAAGAAATTTATAACACCTTTTGTGGGCAAAACTTTGATATAGACACTGGATCACTATTTTAAGGGGATTATAATTGGGTCAAAAATAAGAAAGATTTGCAAATAAGCAAAATATAATACATGATAGTTGTGATAAAGAAAAAATGATAATAAGTCATTTTGCCTAAATCTCTTTGTCTTAATCTGTAAATGAGAGGGGTTAGACTATTATCTCTAAGGTCCCATCTGGGTTCAAAATCTTAAGACTTTGAGTCTAATGTTAAGAAAAAGGTCTAAATAATAAATAGAGTCAATGTATTAAACTTTGGATTCAAATATCACCTCTCACACATGATTTAACCCTTGGCAAATTCCTTAACATCCCAGAGTCTCAGAGAATGCTCTAAGAGTATAAGTTGCAAAACAGTTACTGATTTATTTTAGTTGATGGTGTTTTTTTCATGGAAAGTTCCTTTACCAAAGGAAGGACATTTTAAACAAACAACAGGAAAAACAAAAATAATCATTATTTCAATGTAATAATTAGATCAAAGGCTGAATTGAAGAATAATGGGGAGCCATGGGAAGTGATAACATATCTTCTTAAGCATTCAGAAAATACTTGAAGTTGAAGGACTTTGAAGGATAAATAGTATTTCTTTTTTGTCTCTTCCTTTTAAAATTATATTTATATATATATGTACATACAAATCCACACATAAATATGTGTATTTGTATGTATATGTAAAAGAAACATGGGATTGATACAGAAGGTGAAGTGAATATAATCAGGACAGAAATTCATATATAGTAACAAGTATAAAAGACTGAAGATATCCATTATCTACACAATGAGCATTCATGTTTCTAGAGTACCATTGAAGAAGAATGTTACCTGCCTTCTGACAGAAAAGCAATACTCGATATACAAATGTGACACAAAGTTTTAACTGAGTGGCTTTCAACAGAAAAAGGGAAATGAGAATTCCACACAGATAGTACAACATAAGAAAAAGTTAAATTGAAGTGAATGGGACTTATTCAGGTGAAACTGTTTGAGTTTCATTGTAGCCTTAAAAAGTGTATTGAGAAAAATATTGGGTGCTATGACTGGAAAGTGGAAATAAAAGACCAGAACATAGAGGCACTTGAATGCTAGATTAATGAGTATTCATTTTACTAAATAAAAATGCAAGCTTTTATTTATGTCATTTTTAGATATATGAAGCCTATTAATCAAAATAACCCTATATTGATCAAATGCAATCATTTCATTCACAAATAAACATGTATTCATCACCTAAAAGCTATAAAATGTGCTAGGTACTAGGGTGAGAGAATTGTGTGAATCATTCTGACTCAATCTTGTTAAATTGACTTTCTTTTGAGATTTAAATGCCATTTTCCAATGAATTTCACCTATTTGTTAATCATGGAACTTGAGTTATATGCTGTTTCATATCTAGGAAAGTCTACCTGCTCACTCTCTCCACTTCTAACACCTGAAACTCACTCATCTCCTCCCAATTTAGTAAATCCCTAATCTTTACTTCAATTAGAAGTCAGATTACTTTATCTTGTTTCTTGATTTAAATCCTCTTAATTGTTTTCTTTTAATGCATAAAATTCTGTAACCTCTTGTATTCAAGGTCCATTGCCACACTGAGGCAGACTGATTTCAATTTGTTTTGCAGTTGGAATGTGCTGTTTAATGTCTTGTCCCATTTCAGGAGTTACTAGGATCAAAATAAAATAACTCCTGCTCTAAAGGAGCTTAAATTATCTTGGGTGGATAAATATGATGGCATTAAAATAAATAAAAACTAAATGCAAAGTAACTAGAGCAATCAGCAAATACTTCTTGAAAGAGATGGAATCTGAATTATACAAAAAAAGGTATGCTAGGGATTTTAAGATAAGAGAATACCTATCAGACATAGAAGATTGATTATACAAAAGTTCATGTTGTTTTTACAGGTAACATCTAGCAGATCAATTGAATAACACATGGATGGGGCTTTGTAAATATAAAATTTTACACAAATGTCAGTTGTAATTTTTAATTATCATTATCCAATGGCTGAAGAGGAAAGACTAGAGGCAAGGAAAAAATAGGTGAAAAGTAAAACAAGTTCAATGTAGGGAGGTAATGATTAGAATACAAGGGAGAGACAGATACCAGAGATGCTATAATGCATGAATCCATTTTATTTCTTTATTTCCAAACCCCTTTTAGAATTTCATAGATCATTATTTATTACTGATTAATGCTATAATAGTGATTTAATTGCAGAAAAAAGAGAATGAGAGACATAAATAATTCAATATATGTTACCATATTAGTTATTTTGCTTTGAAAGAAAGACTTATAGCAATGTAAACCTAGGTTCAGTCCTTACTATAGTATAATTAATTTTATGTAAAGTTACTCTCTAATCAGATTTCTAGACCATAGTATTCTAACCATATATCCTTGAACCTAGTTTTGTTCCCAGTCCTTTCTAGTCCATTCTAATTTGAATTATTTTTTGAATGAAAGAATCACAGAATTTTAGAGTTGTAAGGCATCTCATCTGATAGAAAAACAAAAGTAATTCTTAATATATTATACTTGAAAAGTGGTCATGGGCAAGAGTTTAGCAAACTAAAGTGTCAGTTTAATATAACCCAACAATATATTTCAAAGACCTAACTCTGAACATAATTATACTCTAGTGGCAGCACTAGATCTCAGAATTCTTGCTCAACCTTTTTCATTGTCCAAGTGGTTCTTCTACTACAAGAAATAAGAAATAACTAAAGAAACAAATTATGTCAAATAAAATTACCTTTAAAGATCATGTCAGAGGGGTGATTCATGTCTTGGCTCCGATACTCAAATTTCTTAATCTCTTCAAGTTTCCCTTTTTCTCATCTGCAAAATGGGGAAATGATACTTGAACATTCTAATTCAGATATGTTGAAAATAAAAAGTACTTTGAGTAAAACTTGTTTAAATAAAGTTTGTCAATACAATCAACTAAATAAAATCATTTTAAGAACACAAGATTAAAAGGACAAAATATAGGAGATGATATGAAAAATATATTAATATTATTTTTTCTATCAATGACAATTCAATAGGTCTACCATACTTGGACTCTAATTTCACAGTAATTCAGTTATTGATAGGGAGAAGTAGATATGGCACTAAAAAGAACAAAGATGGGAAAATAACTGGTCAAGCATATTCAAAGTAGATTTTTATTGGACATGAGATAATTGAGAAGATACTGTGGAATCAAAATGTAATATATCTTTGGAGGGTAAGTTCTCTCTCCTTAGCATTAAAAACAAATCAGTAATCATGAGAACTTCAATAACTCTTGACCTTTATGCTTACTTTCTCAACCACATAAAATCTCTATGACAACATATCTATATTAGGGATCTATCTATATCCATGGATCTGAACCTCTGACTGCCAATGCTCAAATCCCCTTCTTTGCTTCTAGGTTACTACATTCTTATTTTTATCCCTCTTAACACTACCACTCCCTCCAACGTCCCTCAACCTTACCCAGTGCTGGCTAGAATTTCTGAACCATAATTAACAAATATTCTTTCATCTCAAATCTAGTCCTTTCTCACTCTTTCTAAATTCTAGCATTCATTGAGACCTTGATCTTTCCTGATTGTTCTGAATCTCTTCCCCCTTTCTTTCCTCAGCTCATTAGTCATAAGCTAAGAGAATACAATACTTTCCATTGTCACTTCCAGATCTCCCTATCATCCTCATGCAACAATTTCTCCTCCTGTGAGATTCAGAGCATCCAAATTTATTCACCCATTCCAGATCCTGAAAGTCCTTATATACCAACTTCCAAGACATTCTGTTTTTCCTAAATTAATTCATTTCCTGACACAGCCTTTGTCCTTATCCCATATTCTACACTTATACCTCAAAATAGATATCAAATACCTCTCAATTACTCTAAATTCCCAAATTTTAAATTTACTCAGCTCCCATACACATTTATACTCTTGATTTTTCTATCATGTACATATTCCATTCCCAAGTTTATGAACTCTGAAATTCCAATATCTGGTTACAATATTTTGCTATTACATCTTTTGCTATGACTTTTGAAACCAATTTTCTTCATCCTCACCACAACCTATTTTGCTTCTATACATTAGTTATTTTTCAGGTAATCATCCATTCAGAGGTGAAATTGTCCTTTACTTCTTCTTATCCCTTGGTGAATTAATTAAACTCTATACCATATTCTATATTCAAATCCTTTGCCCCTTTGTTCTATAATAGCCATACCTTGTCAAACCCTAATTCTATATCAATCCCAATATTTACCTCATCTCTCTTATTCACTTGCTGCTGTACACAAGTAGAAAAACTGATGAAAACATGCTGAATGACTTCACTACAAATTTATATCACCTAATCTTAACTGGGACCTTACTGTTGCAAGGGCCTTTTATACTTTCCTAATAAATTATATGACTTAGTATAATGGTTATTCAAAATGACTTTATTCCTCCTTAAGCCTCTAGAGGCATTTCTTCCTTCATGCTCTCTGCTAAGAATTTCAAGTTTTTTGTAAGAAAAAAAAGATCATTTACAGACAGTTCCTTCATCTTTCCTATTTCCAACTTCATTTCATTCAGAACTCTTTCCTTACTTTTTCTGCCCACAATACCTTACATGAAGAATTACCTATTCTTTTTTCAACTAAACTGAATCTCTTTCCATTCTACCTTGAGCCCATTCTTCCCCATGTTTTCCAACTGAATGTCCCTTCCATCATCACCACATTCTCTCTAATCTTTAGTCTCTCCTTATCTGCTGGCTCTTTCCTTGCTGCTGGCAAATAATGTCCATGTCTGCTTCATCCTAATACAAAAGCAAAACAAAAGACAAACAACAAAAAGTCTCACTTGATCTGAATTTCCCTCCCAGTAATTATTCTATATCCATACCTAAATTTATATTCTTTTTTTAAAAATCTTTTAATCCACCTGATTGGTCTTTTTCAGTCTCCTCGGTTGGATCATGCTCTTTATCCAAGGTGTTCTCAAGGACATGAGCATGTTTCTTTTTTCACTCCAGCTCTTTGATCTCACTAGTTTCTATTAGGTTAATCATTATCTTTATGCAGATGATTCTTAGAACCATATATCAAATCCCAAATTTCACCTGATTTCTAGTCCCACATTGTCAAGTATCTTCTTTAGCAGGATGTGCCATAAGCATTTCTATCAAAATGTAAAAACCAGAATTCATCTTTCCCAAAAACTCTTCCAACTTTCCTATTACTGTCATAGACACAACTATACTCTCCCATAATCACCACCCTAGAACTGACCCTCATCACCTTATGACTGGACCATTGGAATATTTCTCTTTGTCTCACCAATCTTATCCATTTTCCACTTAATTTCCAAAGTGTTTTTTTCTCCTTTAGGAAAATTAGAATAGTTCTGGTCATGTCACTTTCCTCACCTAACTCAATAAAGTCCAGTGGTTCCTTATAAAGTATTTTTTACAATCAAGCCTTTTTAGGGGAAAAATAATGATGCCACCATGGTAAATGTCCAGTTAAAAACTTATTAAGAACAAAACAAAAACAAAAAAGCAACTCTTCAGAAACTGATGTACATTTTATAAAATTATATCTTCTGTATTTCTTTCCCTTTATCCTAACTTCACATACCAAAATGTATGTATGTACAATACTAACCTGATTGCTTGCTGCTTAGGGGAGGGGATGGGAAGGGAGAGTGGAAGGAAGTTTTGTAGCTTAAAAATAGACATGCATATGGGTAGAAAAAAATAAATAAAGCTTATTGAATGATAATCAGTGATAGGCATACCAATCATGGTTTCAGCACAAAAGTAATAAAAAAATTTCCAATCCCTTAGGGTTAACTGTGGAATACAGCATAATAATAGTTAGTCACTCTCAGGAACCCAGATCATCAATGCAAATAGGAAATAGAGAGCTAGCCCTAGGTAGGAGCCATATATTCATTAATTGTATGATATACAGTAATAGATCACATCTTTACAACTTCACAACTGAATGAAAGATGTAGATAATTTCTAAAGACTTGGAATTATCCTAATCCAGAACTTCTTACAATAACATGGGCAATAATCCAGTCCTTGGTACACTAAATCATAGGAGCAACATTACAAATTCTCTCCTACTATTATGGTCAAATTGATGTCATGCCCAAGGGTCCCTGATGACATTTCTGGTTATATGCTTCTTCTGACCTTTCCAAGATCCTCATGGGAGTTTCCAGTTCTGGTTTCAGATAACTTTCTTAGTACCCTTTCATTCTTGCTTCTTACAAACTTTCCTTGTTCCCTTGGTTCTCTCAAGAGGAATGAACAATGAGCAATTAGCTAACTGGGAGTTCTATGTTTTAAAATAATAATTATACAATTTTAAAAATAAAAATTGTATAAAATAGATATTCAGAATATATTTTGTATATATATATTCAAAAATAAATTGCAGTATAAGTATAAAATAATATTTAAAAATGCTATGAAACCAAGGGAAAGCCCTCTAGCACATGGGAGTGATTCCTCACTGGAAGACAGATAAAAGAATGTGGAGAAATACAAATCAGGCTGCAGAAACATGGTTGTATTTGGATCTGTATTCATGGATGGGATTACCATAAGAATTTGGTCAAACATTCTCTGGAGTATTAAGGGAGAGAAAAATGATAGTAACTGCTCATCATGAGGAGTTAAAAAGCTTAAAGGAAGATTTTGTCTTCTTTTCTGAGCTCAACACTTCACCTTTGCCTCTAGCAGCAAGGTAGTAGCTTTCCATTGTGAGTGCAGAGAAAAGCTTTTCTCCAGTTGATACTTTATTTTTGCTGTCAACCCAGAGAGAAGAGAATCTCTGTTATACTGATTCAAAATTGGGGTTACCAAGTGCCTCTAGGAGTGAGGAAGAGATGTGGCATCTATTCAAGTAGTAGATTGCCACTTAGCCCAATTTCTCTGCTCCTGGCATCCCCTGTACACACACACACACACACACACACACACACACACACACACACACACACACCTGCTTTGAGGGAGGTTTGTTTCAGGGACTCTGCCGAGAAAAAATCAGCCAAGCAGTTAATCAGAAGCATTTCTGAGAACCTCTGACGTGCACTGATTACTATATCAAGAGCAATCCCATGCAGAGCTATTCTTCCTGTCTGTTTTTGTTTTGTGTTTTAAAAAAGAAGAGGGCAAATGAGGGAGGCAGCTGGCATGAATGCTTTTCTATGACTTCAGGGCTGAATTGCAATGACTGTTCTGTTTTCCAGCATCACTGACCATCTCTTAACTTCTCTCACTCCTCTGTTTTTCTTTCCTCCCTTCACTTCTTTGCCCATGCATTTACATGCTCAAAGAACTTAGAGACATGCAACAGAGGTATTAGTTTCAATGAGATCTCTGTGGTATAGGAGATCAGTTAGATGAGAAAAAGGGATTCTGTTAATAACACTACCCAAAATGCTGTGATACCGTCATGTTTGGCAACACCTGAACAGTCAGAACACCTAGCAAACACTAATGAGATTAATTAGAAGAGTATTTAGGTTATTCACTGTTGTGGAAAGTTTCTATTGAAGCTGTTAATAAGATTTCTTGATAAAAGCTTTTAATTAACAGGGTCTTAATCTTTCTAAAAAAAACCTTTTCCAAAAATCATTTCCATGGTTAAATTACAACTTTCAGTTTAGGTCTCCACTGATGAATAAGAGGTACATTCCCCTTGTCTTCTGCAAACCCGAGCCATGCTAAGGAAGGGGAAAAGTTAATTCTAAAGCAGAAATCAATTTGAGAACTGCACAAATGAAAGGAAATGACATGAATTGCATCATTTTCGTTCCCTTTCTCATAGGTTAATTAATTATACATTAGATTTGCTGCTTCTAGTGCTCCTTGAAGCTTCTGAATGAGAACTGTAAATAGAGACTAGGAAGTTTTATTGGAAGAATTATAGGATTTGGTTATAATACTGAAAGATATTTAAAAAGATGAGAATTGCATTTCTATGTTAAGGATGCTTCTAACATATACATTTTTATAATTGTGAAGATACACAAAAAGTATATCTATTGTATTAGAGATGAACAAAATAAGAACCACTGAGACTAATAGCCATGGTCAGTAATGGTACAGCATTATATAAGAGATAGTATTAGACTCCTGCCTCCAAAGTCAGGAAGATCTGAGGTCATATCATGCTTCAAATAATAGCTGAGTGATAAGGAAGTCACAATCTTCCTTTGCCTCAGTTCTCCATTTAAAAAATGAGTGGGTTGTAGAATAATACATTCTCTTTAATTTCTATTCTTATAGTGTTTCCTGGGGTCACTGAGCAGTTCAGTGTTTTTTCCTAAGGTCACAGAATCAGTCAATTTTATATTTGAATCCAAGTCTTCCTGACACTGAGGTCAGCTCTCCATTCACTAGACCATTCTACATATTGTGACCAAGAACAAAGGAAAAAAGGGGACCAAGATTTTATATGTATATATAAGGCTGTTAGATATCTCTAAATCTGGGAATTTTTAAACTATAAATTCTTATTGACGTGCTGTCAGGGGCACTTGTTTGTTTTTTGAATAAATTTTCTTTTAGTACCCTTGTTTTTACCTTGGTCTGGATATAGGATTCCCTGGACCTGGGGAACTCCTGTTATGCAAACTTCTTCCATTAATGCATATCAACAAGTTGCCTGTTATTTAAGTAAATTATCCAAACTCAGAAAGCCATTATGGGTAAGAGGGGAACTTGGACATATCTTCCAACCTTTCCCTTTAGCCAAGGACAGAATTTATCTTTAATTACCTTAGTTTCTTAAAACAAAACAAAACCAAACCAAACCATTGTTAATGTGACTGGACTTGTATCCCTCTCATATAGCCTGAAGGATTCATTTCCTATTTGGATCTCAGACTTTTGATCTATAAAATACACAATCCCCTAAGGCTACAACTGTAGAGTTCAGGAGCCAAAACACAGGACATTGAGAAAAAAGTACTACTTCTGGCTACAAAGGGCAGGAGTCTTCTTAATCTCCATGTAATCATAACATGTGAATTGGCTCAAAGCATTATTCTATCTAGTCAGGCAGGATAAATAATCTCTGAACATTTCAACTTTTCGATCTATGCCTTCAACTCTTCAAAGTAACTCAAGCAATAACAGCTGCTCCCATGAGTCTACAGGAAATAAAAGAGTAAAAAGCTGGCAAGATGAAAAGCCAACAGCTAGATCCAACACTGATTGAATACATAGAGCCCTTTGGGTATGTATGTATTTGTCAATCAGATGATAGAGACTCTCTTCTCAAATAAGCAATTCAACAATTTAGAAGGAGCAAATAATAAAAATATAGTCAGAAATGGCTCCTGGACACAACCCTTGATAATTCTTATTTCTATTAATCACCTAATTAATATTTATTGAATTACTAACTCATTAAGATAATACATAAAATCGTATATTGTTTATTATACTTTTGAAATAAATATTCCTTTGTAAAAGTTAATCCTACTGTTAAGTGGTTAAATAGTATGAGGTTATGGAGACCTCCCCCTACAATTGGAAGAATACCAAAGATGGAGGCACTGGCAAAAAGCGTAAACTAACAAATTTCTTTAAGTGTTCCTGAGCAGTTTAGGGGAGGAGTGAAATCTAATATACCTGGCTTTGATGTAGTTGGAGCTAGGGTAGTCAGTGTCTATGTGGGGTCTTATATGGGGGAGAGGAGAGGGGAAAATAAATTCTTTGCTTTGTGGAGACATCCCTAGAGACAGTCTTTCCAAGATTTTATTTATAATTATCCTGGACTGTGAGGTCTCTAGAGAAATTTGGCATTTTTTATTTGGAAATATACATTTTTGTTGGGTTTTGGGGGGGGATGGGGTTGTTTTTTCAGTAAGGAGAGAGAGAGAGTAAAGATGAATATTCTTCCTTCATACACTAAAATTCCTGCCCTCTCTATATGTAAATACAGCATGTAACTTGCTACATGTTGGGACTTGACTAGGCTAAGGACCCAAAAGAAATTGCCTGATCTTTAATGAGGATTGCCTTGTTTTTGTTGTTTGTTCTTCATTCTCAAAGAAGTCCAATGACTATGCTTAGAAGCACCCTTTGAGAACCTTGCTCTGTGTAGGAAGGAGTACATTGCTCATAATTTCAGTTGAATGGCCTTATTCACTAACAGAATCATTGGAGGCTTTCTCACAGGAACTCATCTGAAAACCACCCATTTGATAAAGGGTAAGTCTCACATTCCAAATCTCTAAGGGGAGGTTTCCATGTAGTTTGGAAAACTCAATATGGAACAGGTTTCTATCTGAGATGGGAAGTCAGTTTTCTTTGTCTCTCTCTCTCTCTCTCTCTCTCTCTCTCTCTCTCTCTCTCTCTTAGATAGATAGACAGACAGATAGATAGATAGATAGATAGATAGATAGATAGATATAAAAACATTCCTGTCAAACTGCTAATTTCAAACACCAGAAATGTGTAAGATAAACTGGTCTGGCCATGCCCAAGTCATGTAACATAGAGGCTCTCTGCATCACCTACAAGTGAGTGGATGTAACCTCCTTGGATCAACTAAATAACTTAATAAATCTTTCTTTAAAGTTGCCCAGACTTGAATATTCCCTTTCCTATGCTTTTTTTCCTGTATCCTTTTTCCTGCTGCATCCAGAGGGTGAAAAGGAGTTTTCACTGAGAGAGCTGATGACATGAACTGAACTGGAGAAAGAATCCGCCACTCTTTTATTCAACTTTGAGAAATACATCTGAGGGTGTTTGTTTCTCTTCTATTTTATATTCCTTCTCAGTTTTAGGTGCCCATGATGAGGATCTGGACCCAGAAGTTCAAGCCATGGCAATCTTGGAGCCAGGATTATAGGCAGGCTGGTATAGCCAGCCAAGGCTGCTTGGCAAAGAAGTGCTGAGAAGACAAGATGCTTGGGATTTAAGCTTGAGGGAGAGTTTTGGACTTGGAACTTGAGATTGTGCTTCAAAGATACTAAACTAAACTATGAACCTAATCCAATTCCCTTCCCCTTTCTAAAGGGAAACCTGAAGTTTATTGACCAATGTGATGGGAAATAAATCTGAATATTTCTGATTATACCCTTTGACTTAAATATTCCTTTGTAAAAACTAAATCTGATTAAGTGGTTAATTAGAATAGTGGAAGAGGGGACCCACTATCCTGTAATAGTAGGATGAAGTCATTATCAGAGAGCCTAAATACCCCAAAACCTCCATGAGGTGCCAGAGAACCCAAGATAAGTGGTAAAATCTAAACTACCTAGGCTTTAGGCATTGAGGGCCAAGGTAGTCCATGTAATTTATGTGTATATATAAGTGTGTTCATATATACATTATATTATACATAAACATGTGCAAGTCACATACACATATATGAAATGAATGCATGGAATTTTTTGGGGGGGAGTACTCTAAAGCTGAGGAATCAGAAAGACTTTTAGAAAGTAGTCTTGAAGGAAAGTATTATATGCACTAATGGAAGAAAACAACACTGTATAAGAACGAGTAAGACAAAGATAAAGAGATAGAAATGGAATACCTTGCAGAATGTGGAGGGAAATATGGTGCACCAGAAAAGAAGGAAAAGGTCATATATTAAAGAGAATTAAAAGTTGAACAGAAAATTTTATATCTGTTCCTGAAGGTTAAGAAGGGACCACTTGATTTCACTGAGTGTGGGAAAGGTGACAAGATCAGATCTGTACATTAGGAAAATTACTTTGGTGACTATAGGAGGATGAATTGAGTTGGTAAGATGCTTCGGAACAAATAGTAACTTTTTACAATAGTCTAGGATAGTTGGGGGAAAAAAACAGCTCTGACTAATTTAGGTTTCAGAAGCAGGACTTGTACCAGGGTTATCTTGCTCTTAAGTTCAATATATTCCTTTTTACTGTGATGCCTCCAGGGAGTTACATTTTGAGGAGTGAGGAGTAGTAGTAGTGGAAGAAAGTTAACTTGCATAATAAAAACCTAAATTATGTATTTTCCCTGAAAAATTTGAGAGGATCAGAAAGAGCATTTTCATGTGACCTCTCAAGTATCTACTAAATCTGTGAGTTTCTTAATATTGATTAAAGAAAAATATTTCAAGACATTTATTTATAAGAACTTCAACTAATCAGTTATACTAAGGAAAAAGATTTTCAAACTCTTCTTCTTCAAAGATAGAATGCATTGATATTGTTAAGGTCTGAGAAAAGTCCCCAATTACAGAACAGAGACACTCGACATGATGGAGATGCAATAGCAAGGGTTTATTAAACTAGCTCGAGCTAGGGTTCTGTCCTAGGACAGGGCTAGGATCCTGGAACCCCGAGTAAAGTGAGGAGACACCTTATATATATTGTTTGGTAGGGGAGTTCCAAGCATCTGCTGGTTGTCTTGAGATAGTGTAGCGTGTTATCATTGAATGCAGGTCCTTGGGGAGGTTCCCCCATTGCATGATAGATGACCAGACAGAAATTTAGGAGCAGAATTTAGGCAAAAGTTCACAGGTTTCCACACTCAGGGTCTTACAATACAAGCCAATAAAAAAAAAGTATCTGGAGCAGTATCTGGAAAGCTACTGAAATCAAAACAGAAAGCATTGCTATATCTTTGTTTAAAAGAATCTTTTTCCCTTCCCTAAGAGAAATCTCTGTTCTCAGAGATGGACAAGTTCCAGAGAAGAACAGCTAAAATGATCCATGGATGATATAGCTTCTCTTAGGGGATATATTTTTGAAATAGTGACTGCTTATCTGTAAGTCAAGGACTGAGAAGAAATTTGATCAAATTATACTGAAGGAGGACATTGGTAGAAAGCACACTCAATAAAGCTTCTTATACTAGACTTGAAAATCAATGATAGATACTAGGAAAGTCTCTAGGTTTGATCAGTCATAAAATTAACTGAAATGAACAGCCTTTAATTTTTTGTCCACATCCAAATCTAAAACAATTGAAGAAATTTAGAGAAGTAGTCTTAAAACAATTTTTATAACTTGGAATTTGATATTAAATAAAATATAATTAAGTGGATAAAGATTAAGTAAAATGTTACAAATTGCCAAAAATTTCAAAAAAGAGGAATTTGTGCCTTAATATTTTTCAAGTAATTTAAGTGGCCTGCTGTTATATCACAATGTGGTCTGTGTCAAATTCATTATCTTTAGAAACCAAAATAACATCATTCCTTTTAAAAACAAGAGATAGACTTTACCAGAGGGGTTTAATTTTTTGCTTATTCTTAATTAGTATGTACATTGATAGAAAATTCTTCTTTAAATAATTGCTTTTAAAATTTTAGTTTACTTTGTCCTTGCTCTGAATTAGACTTTTCTTTCCCATTATTAATGTCTCTCCAACTCAGTTTTTAAACATCACTAATGGTATGGTGAAATAATAGTAATACCAAAAAATGGAGTAAACTTCAGGGCAGAGACTTGATCCCCTGTTCTGGATATTCTGACAAGTATCTTTTCTATATTTGAGAGCTACAACCCATAACTGAGAATGAATAAATATTAATGGATACAGATGTAATCTTTGCTGGGATAAGTGAAAGAGACTTCAAATAACTAGGTATTTTATTTCCTTCACTCTTCAATCCAATGCCTTTTCTTTAACATTACTTTTTATATTCTATTAGAACTGCATTAAAAATACATAGTGTTTCTCCTTTAATGAAAAAGGAATCTTCTTCCCTTTTTTTGAGGATGAAAAACTTACTTATATAAAATAAATTTAGCTTATAAATAAGGTTAGTTATTTTCTTCCAATGCTTAAGACTAGCATCTTTGATTTTTTATGGGATTCCCCTATAGGAAATCCAAATAACCTACAAAGTTTCTCTCTGTGCTCTGAATTGAAGAGTTGAACAATATGCTAATCTACCATAAGCCTTAAGTACTGTTGATTCAAATGCTCTCAGCTTCAACAGTGGTGGGCCTATTAATTTGGACAAAGAGGGAATTCAGAAAATTGTGACAAAACTACTGAGTGAGGTATCCTTTCTTGAGAGCTCTCCATTCAACTGCATCTTACATATCTTGAATTAAATCAAGCTGCTTCATTAATTTCTTATATAACTTTTACAAAGATAAGCTTAAAGAAATGTTTAAATATAAATGGAATAGATTCTAATTTTTGGAAATTATACCACTGCCTCAGCTGCAAGCTGAAGGCACAAATCATTGTTACTCATCAATTTTTTAAATTTTTGCAAGGCAATGGGGTTAAGTGACTTGCCCAAGGTCACACAATCAGGTAATTATTAAGTATCTGAAGCTAGATTTGAACTCAGGTCCTCCTGACTCCAGGTCAGTGCTCAGTTTTAGGTTGTTTTTTTTTTTTACAGAAGAGATGAATTTTATAAAGTGTTCCTCAGATTCTGAAGGGTTCTTTTGCATGTGTGTGTGTGTTTTGTTTTGTTTTTCTCCCTCTGGATGGGAATAACATAGTCTAAAGCTGGTCTAATACAGTTGTCCTAGCTCTCTTATCTGCTGAGAGGAGCTGCTTCCATCAAGTTTGTTAATCTTACAATGTTGTTGTTGATGTGTGCATTATTCTATTGGTTCTCCTCTTTTCACTCAGCATCAGACGCCCTTGAGTTTTAAGAAAAAAAAACTCTTTTACTTAAAATTCAATTCTACTTCCTCTTTAAAAAAAAATTAAAAAACAACATTATTCCTATCATCTGCCCTACCCAATCATTTAAAGTATACTAGTGACTGGTACTTATTCAGAATACCTTTGGTCTGTACACTTTTGCAGGAAATATTGAAAGCTTATTTCTAGAAGATATGTGATATTGTGTAATAAAAGTGACTTGGAAAAATGAGCAGGCATATGCATTCTGCAACTAATTTTACTGTACTATATATATGATTTGTTGAAACCTTTTCAACAGGGCTTTGTAGCTGGAATAAGAGTGTCTTCAAAAGTTACCAGCAACCAAAACCTTGACTCTTTTCTCATTAGTTGAACTTTTCCCCTAGAATCCCTCAACTAGGATATCCAAAAACAAAAGTCTCCTATATAATATTTCTCCAGGAGTCCTCACAAATGCGAAGGGCCTAATTTTATCCCACATTTAGCCAGCTATCTGTGGCCCATTTTCTCAGAGCCTGTTCAGCTACATCTCTCATCTTTAGTTTTATACTGAAGGACTTAGGGTTGTCTTTCTCAAATCTCATTGACTAGAATCCCCAACATTTTATCTTTCCCTGTTAAGTACTCGTGATTTGTATTCCAGTTGCACATATCAATTGGTTTTTACAAAAGGGATATTTACTTTAAATATATAGCAAGAAAAGTGATGGAAACATTTCCCCCCACCCCAACATCTTAGGGGGCACAATCTTCTCTATACCACTTCAGTCTCTGGGAGGAGAACTCAAACAACCTCAGTTTCAAATAGTAAAAGAATCACAAAGTTGATATTCAATTGAAGCATTGATGCTAGCTAAACATATGTTTCAGCTACAATTGGAAGGGGTCTAGATATCATTCATATTTTCATTAGGGAAATAATGCTTAGCAGGCTGCAGAACCTCAACCATGAAATATGATTCTTTTGACTTTACCAAACTCACATATTTGGAGTTTCCAATTCCTTAACCTAAAGTAGAAAAGGATCAATATAAAGACAAAGGATCAAGTCCTATTTTATAGGGCAATATAAACTTAGAGCTGCAAAACTTTTTCTTTCATCCTATTGTACAAATTTGACTGAATACCATCAGCAAAGGAGTCAAACCAAGAAACAACAGCCAAAGAAAATGCAGTTGATGAGAAAATGGCCAAGGCTCTTGGTCATCTATTTCCCTTTGAAGGTACTTTCATTTCTAGCTATGAAAATGATGGGAAAAGGCTGTTTTCCCCCTCTGGAGAGTAGAAAAGGAGTCAGGATTTCAAAGTCTCCCAAGGCATTTCAATGATACTCATCAATACTCCAGTAATTAGGTTCTCTAGCCCTCTCCCATGTAGGTAGACATGATTAAAGGAATTATGTACAGCATTTATAGATAAAATTGAAAGTTCAAGATATAATCTTAAAATTTTTCCTACAATGTGAGATTAAAGAAGAAAGATATTCATTAAGTAGATACAAATGAGAGGAATTTTTATTTATTTTTTTCTCAACCAACAGAGTCTATAATAATAGGAAAAGTGCATTGCTGGAATAATCAAGAGTTCTAATCTTCACTTTTTAGTAGAGAACTTCTAAACTTGTTCCTATCTAAATGACCAGAGGGTTTGAGAGTTTTTCCACAAATGAGCTCTGTGTGGCAAGAAAGGTGTTTCAGACCATCTTCAAACTATCTTAAGACAAAGTACTGTGGGAGACAATTTATAGTCCTAGAGAAAACCAATAGAAAAATCTGGATAGAGCCTGTCTCTCTCAACCAATATCAATCAAAGGTTTGCATTCTAAAAAAATCCATAACAGGCAAAACCATGACACTATCCTTTTAAATATTAATTAAATATTAATTAATTAAAATTAATAAAATTAATTAATTAAAAATAATTAAAAATTAATTTAAATGATTTTAAAAATTAGGATACAATCAAATGATGTTATATATTTTAAAAATATTACAAACTGCCAAAATTCTTTTTGAGGTCCTACTTCTAAGTGGGCTTGTATAGAACTACTTAAAAGGAAGTGTAATTGTTTCTATGATCATTTACCTTGAAGCTTAGAATAAGTATAATAGTCTGTTTGCTAAAGATTACTATTCCCTAGAGATGTAACTGTCTCTCAGATGCTAAAAACTGAACAGCAGCAACAACAAAATCAAGTCATACAAACTACTTGCATTCATATCATACCTTATTGTACTTGAAAATAAGAGAAATAGGATAATACAAAGACCTATGAAGTTATTTAGGGAAAAATTGTTTCAAATTAAATTAATCAAAATTAGTCTTTACTTGTACATATGTATGATTAATATAAATATATATCCACAAAATCATGAATATATACATGCCCATATAATAGAATCACACAACCTCAGAATTTAAAGCAAACCCAGAAGCCATTAAGTACCATCTGTTACAGAAAAAAGTAACCCTTTTAAAATATAAAAGAAAAATGGTCCTCTAGACTTTGTTGACATCAAATCATTGTGGGTCTTTTAATCCAGTCATTCAAGCAATTTCATTTAGATTATCATTGAATACCATGACTCTACTAATTCCAGAAGAATTGGATGGATGACTCTGGCTTAGTAAATCATAAAAAAGCTCTATAACATTGTACTGATATATTAGTCTAATAATAGTTAAAAAGAAAACGCCAAGAAATATTGTTGTCAAATTCCAGAATTTTCAGATCAAGGAGAAAATACTATAAACAACCAGAAAAAAGTAATTCCTATATCAAGGAGTCACAGTCAGGATAACATTGGATTTAGCAGCTTCTCCATTAAAACATTTAATGGTCTGGAATCAAATAATCCATAAGACAATAGAGTTTGGACTACAGTCAAGAATATGGAATTTCACTATTGTGTTCTCTGGAATTTTCATTTTGGGATCTATTTTGGGAAGTAATCAGTGGATTATTTTAATGATTATTTTACCCTCTGGTTCTTGGACAAAAGGTCCATTTTTACTTGAATATTTATCGAAAGATGCTGTTAAAGATCTCTTTTTGACCATGGTCTTGAATAATCCAAAGTTTCTTAAGTTATCTCTCCTGGATAAATGTTCCAGGTCAGTTGTTTTTTGATGAAGGATTTTACATTTTCTACTTTTTTTCATTCTTTTGATTTTGTTTGATTTAATCTTGATGTCCCATGGAGTCATTAGCTTCCACTTAATCAATTCTACTTCTAAAGAAATTATTTTCTTCAGGTAGCTTTTGCCCCTTCTTTTTCCATTTTACTAATTCTACTTTTAAAGGAGTTGTTTTCTTTAATGATTTTTTTTCTTATGGTGAATTCTATTTTTTAAAGTTATTATATTCAATTAATTTTTGTTCTTCATTTTCTAAAAAGGAAGATTTTTTTCCATAACTTTCCTGCATAACTTTCATTTCTTTTTCCACTTTTCTTCTACCTCTCTTAATTGATTTTTAAAATCTTTTTTGAGCTCTTCCAAAAGGACTTTTTGAGGTTTCTCATTTAGGCATTTTGACATTGTTAACCTCTTCTAAGTTTGTGTTTTGCTCTTCTTTATCACCATAGTAGCTTTCTATGGTTCAGGCTCTTTTCTGTTTCTAATTCAATTTTTAGTGTATTTCACAAGTTTTAAAACTGAACTTTGTTCCTGGGGCACATGTGGCACTGTCCCAAGTTCTTGCATTGAGAACCTGTGGTCTTGTTACTGACTTGCATGCTAGGACCTCAGGTGCTTGTAGCTTGTGCACTGTGCTGGGGTGACCCAGCCTAGTCATTCCTGTTCTGCCAGAGTCCCAGGGCTTGAAGTTTGCCTTCTGTTCTGGGGCTGGAGTTCTCACAGTTGGCCAGCTGTGCCACTAAGCTATTGAAACATGGCAAAAGGGTCTCGGTTGCTGATCTGTTCTTTGGCTAAGAGCCTTCTACTGGCTTGCCTGGATACAATCTGTGCTGGCTGCTTCCCTTTTATCTGAGTGAAACAGACCTTTCCTAAAGTCCTCCAAAGTTATCCTAAGTTGGAAAAATTTTTCACTCTGTCTTTTTTAGGGTTCTGTCATGCAGAATCCATTTAGAGACTGGATTTAACATTTTTCCTGATGGAAAGTCAAGCAATTTCCTCCACTATTTTTCCTTTATAATATATTTTAGGATTTTTCTAGGAAGTGAAATTTACCTCATTGACCTATAGTTTGCTGAACCCTTGTTTCCTTTTTTTTAGCTAGGAAAATATTCTTTTCCCTACAATCTCCTGCTGTTCTCATTGTTCTTTCAAATATCAGTAACAATGGCCAAGCAATTATATCACCTAATTCTTTCAGTTCTCAATTCCTAACACTCATCCACTCCCACAAATCCAATCAGTTATCAAATTCTGTGTCTCACATCTTATCACATGTACTCTATCTATTCATTCCATTCACAAAGTCATAATCTAAGTTTAGACTCATCATCTCTCAGTTAGATTATTACAATATCCTTTAAACTGATATTTCTTCTGAAAGTCTTTCCTGACTCCACATTACTGCCCACTCAGCTTTCAAGGTGATTTTTTTTTCAAGGAATAGATCTGACCATGTCTCCTCAATGAGCTTCTTTCACTCCCAGTTGTTTCCAAGATCAAATATTTGAGATTTTTATTTGACATTTAAAACTCTTCATAACTTGTTATTCATTCTTTCCACTCTTCTTATACTTAAATATTTTCTGTATATGCTACATATCAGCAACACAGGCCTACATACTTCATCTTTCTGCTCCTTGCCTTTTCAGCAATGATCTTCCAAATCTGGAATGTTCTCTTTCCCTTCATTCCCTTAGTTTCCCCTTTCCTCATTTAAATCAGCTTAAATCTTATCTATTCCAGGGGGCCTGCCTCATTCTCCCCAGCTGGAGAGGAGAATTACCTCTCTTCGACTATGTTCCATCTGCCATGTGTATGTCTTATATGTTGCATTTCACATTAGAATATAAATTGCAAACAAGGACTGGGATACTTTTCTTTTGTAACCCCAGTGATTAATAATATACCTACACATTGTATTGTAGGCACCTAGTAAATGATTGCTGACTAGGTTTAAAATCCTAGTATGTAGTTTATTTGTGTCAGGTGAGTCCACTAATCAAGCTCAGCTAAGAACTTTTTGGCTATATATTTGATTCCTTCAGGAATTACAAAAAGGTAAGGGAGCATATTGAATGCACCTAGCTTTAGAGTCAAAGAGCTCAGTCTGAATCCTGCTTCAGAATCTTACTAACTGATCAAGACAATTAATCTGTCAGTTTTTCATCTGTAAAAATGGAGATAATAAATAGCTTCACTTGGATCCCTGGAAAAATTCTTTTTTTAAAAAAGATTATTTATTTGAGGCATGGGGTTAAAGTGACTTGCCCAAGGTCACACAGCTAGATAATTAATAAGTGTGTGAGGCTGGATTTGAACTTAGGTTTTCCTAACTCCAGGGCCAGTGCTCTATCCACTACACCACCTAGCTGCCCCTGTGGAAAAATTCTTGAAGGAAGTGTTATTTTTACTGTTGCTTGCCCTTCATTCTCAGGGAAGACCATGACATCAGGAAGGTGATGCCATGACAAACACCTGAAGTGTAAAAGTGTGAGGGAGTGCTGTGCTAAGTCACCAGCCTCACTTTCTCCTCCAGAACCATCTGGGTTCAGCAGTCTTATATGAATCAGAAGGAATGGATATGGCTCTGGATGTGAGTCAATGAGGGTTAAGTGACTTGTCCAAGGTCACACAGCTAGTAAGTGTCAAGTGTCTGAGGAATTATTACAATAGAGTTAATGATCAATTAGCAAAATGATGATCACAAAGAGCCCTTGTGACTTCAATAACAATAGGTCATTCAACCATAACCATATTTCCTTTTTAAAAGCAATTAATTTGCATTGCAAATAAATTCTATTGCTTAGAGAAGCAATGGACCAATTGAGAGCAGATACTCAGAGTAAAGGACAGATGTAGGGAACCCTCAGAGAGGAATTTCCTCTACCAAAACAGGGATCTGCTTTTAAGAGAATTGCTTAAAGCACCAAACTCAAAAAGAGAAAAAAAAAACTGTACATAAGTATTCTTGCATGTTGCATATTGATCTAGAAAAGCACAATTATGTTCTTTTATATTTATATTTATTTTTATAAATATTTCTCAATTAACTTTTAATCAGTTTCTCAAAATTATTACACACTAGGACTTCTTATTAGAAATCTCTGATCTGGAGCACTAAGAACCTAAGAAGCTTATCTAGGGTCACACAGATTCTATATGTCAGAAGCAGGATTTAAACCCAGTCCTTAATGGCATCAAGGCCAAATCTCTATCTTTCTTCCATTCTCTCTTTCGCCTTCAGATCACTAAATGAAATAGCACAATGTAGTAGATATTATAAAAATGTTAGCTATTATTATTAATTATAGTTGATTATTTAACTCTTTAACACCTATTTTCCTCATTCATGAAATGATAATCTTGAACATGAATCATCTAGCTCACAGGTTTGTTAAGAACTATCTATACACATACACATCTAGATAGGAATGCATGCAAGTATGAATGAAAGTATGCATTTTATAGTCAATGATGAACATGGCCTCAAGGTCAGTTACTACACTGATGGCAAATTCTTCAACTTGAAAAGGCTACAAGCCAGGACCAAAGTGGAGGGAGTAGGAGTATTGGTGCATGATTCTGTTGCAGATGACCTCAATGCAGCCTCCAAAGTTGAGATGCAACAAAGTAGGGATTGATTTTTTGCTGTTTGCGCTAACTTTGGTCTAACAATAAAAACCATGAAAACTCAGGTGCTCCATCAACCTGTACCATATGTGAAAATGATGCAGAGAACTAGTAGAGAATTATGAATGAAGCAGGAAACAAAATCTGTGATCATTTAATGCTGTTAAAATCAGGGAATCCTGTTAAGGGTGTGGAACGGTCTTCACTCTTAAGGTGAAAATTGAATACCATTGTTTCAGTGTTTAATGTAAAATTTGTTTCCTGTCTTTTCACTCCCAACCCCCAGCCACCTGAATCTGGTCAGGTAAGGGGGATGGGAGTTTCCCTTCTTGCCCTTAGTGTCCAGATAGGGGGCAACGCTATAACCTGAGCTGGACCTCCACTTGAGGATGGCTCTCTCTGTCTCTCTCTGTCTCTCTCTGTCTCTCTCTGTCTCTCTCTCTCTCTCTCTCTCTCTCTCTCTCTCTCTCTGACTCTATTTACCTATTTTTGTCTTGCTGTCTCTGCCTTGCTCTTTGCCTTCTAGGTCTTTGTTATTCTTTCTGTCTTAAGTGTTTGCTGACCCTTTAGGAAGAAAAGTTTTTTAATCTGTTTATTTTGATATATTTCATAATAAAATCCTGAGTAGTTTTAATATACTAGAGAGAACATGAAAATTCCTTTGCTTTCCAGTGACTCTCAAAATTCTATACTTATCTGGTGATCCCAGATCCCATCAGCCACATTTTGGCGACCACCAAGAATGTACATTTCCTGCTTTCACTCTGGAACCTGCTCTTTTGGAGAAGTGAGAAACATGCTTTTCCAGACCCAAGATTTCTAGAAAAGTAGGAAAATTAAGTTGGGCATTTTTAGCCATTCTTCCTGTTATCCCTTCTCTTGCCCCTGGGGTTAATGTGGGAGAAAGTTGAGACTGAAAGTATGTGTTTTGGGAGCTAACAGAGGTGTCCTCTCAGATGCTTATTGAGCATCCCTGGCGGAGGAAATGATGTGTTTGTGGGTTTTTGAGCCTACTGTAGTTTGTGGCTCGTATATTTGAGAGGTACCAATATATACACATAGAAGGATTTTTGACTATCAGTCCAATCAGTGTGTTATTTGTTTATCTAGAAGTCTAGGAAGTAATTGTTAGAATTTTAACATTGGGAAAATTTATTCTGTACCAAAGACTTTCCCCTAGGTCAGGTACTATTTCATTGGAAGGAATTAGACTTCAAGGTTTTGAAAAAAAGTATCTTATCAAGTTCCAAGCACAGAATTAGCCTGGTATAATCTAAAAGGAGATGAAAAAAGGCCATTCCATGGCACTCTTAAACATGAAACTATCATGGAATTATACAAATTTTGCAAAAAGACATGGGTAATTATAGAAGCAGACTATGTTCAAGATTTTATTGGCATTAGCAAAACACCTCAAGTCAAGGAGTGATTCTTCAATGGGAATACCGAACCCACTGAATCTCTAAGAAGTGAGAGAAACTGAAGTAGGCTATTTTTCCCAGCTCACAACACACTGGACTCAGCAAAACCATCTCACTTTATTTGCTGTCCTTTAGCTCCTGGGATGGAGAGTGAAGGGCTGTGTTCTATGTGCCAGTCATTGAGAAGACTTTTGTGCTGTGTGTGTGTGTGTGTGTGTGTGTGTGTGTGTGTGTGTGTGTGTGTGTGTTAGACCTGGCCTGTGGGGGCCTGTTGTATTGGGCATGGCCTGTGAGGGGCCTGCTGTGTTGGACATGGCCTATGAGAGGCCTGCTGTGACTAGTTTCCCCCACTTTTGAAGGGGGTGTTGCAGCTCTTTCTAACACCACCAAGGAGTCACTTTGTAACAAGGTTTTACTCACCTAAAATTCCAATCAATGTCTTTGCCCTCCTAGGGAGGCTAGAAAACTTTGTGCAGTAATCTAGGGAAGCCTTTATAGCTCTGATTGTCTTGGTTCATTGTTTCCCTCACTCTTGGAGGACAGCTGCTCACTTATGACTCAACCTGTGCTTCTCTCTCAGGGGGCACGAAAGACTTCTGACCCTTTATAGGCTACAGAAGCTTGAGCCATGTAGTAGATGATTGCAAATCTATACTACCAATGAGTAAGATCTAGCCCCCACCAAAAATTTTGGTCTAGCCCCAAACTTAGAAATAGGGAACCCCTCCCCAATATCTTCTTTCTAGGTTGGAGGGGATGAATAGCCTTTTCCTTAGATTTAACATATGATGATCAATTCTTCATCCCCTAAAAGCATTAACTCAAGCTGAGGAAGCCCCACCTTTAAGAGGGGGGAAGGGGAAGCAGACAGATTGATTGACATGCCTCATGGTCAATTAGCTAAGAAAAAAAAAGGAAAGGAAAGGAAAAAAGGGGAAGACTGAACTTTTTCTGGGACTAGGAAATTCAGATTTCATTTTTAATTAAGCCTGTGCTAATAACTAATATATCTGTAATAGTGTAACTGGATTTGAACTTTAAGAATGCATTCCATTATATAAAGGAATTTTAACTACTGATTGCCTATTTTAAAATCCTAATGTATATGAGGTTCATTAAAAAGTTATAATTGATTCCCAAAATTTATTTTTTGACTAGCCTTAATTGGTTCAATTCAAAATTAAGAATATGTGCATATTTTAAAATATATACATATATATTATATTATATTTAAAATAAAGATCTCCATGTAGTTTTCAGCGAGACATTTCACATCCCTCTACTGGTCAGGAGGGCCTGCGAAAAGGTTAGTTGGGCCAGAGATCCTTAAAGTCTAACTACATAATTAGGTCAAAGAATTGTCTCTGTGTTTCTAAAACTCACCTGTGTGTGTGTGTAATTCAGATCTGAAATGATTCTTGATTGTTAACTGAGTTCCATCTATGGTTTACATTTGAAAGCATAAGTTATAAACTTTGTGTTATGAATACCTTTGCAAAATACCTGTGAAACAACCATATTCTACCTATGTTAATTAATTGATATTTTAAGTATTCTCTTGGGTTTGCAAAAAAATATAGTTATGTGTAACTTGTTAAATGGATTGGGCAATTTATTATTTCATTTCTTTGTGATTATAAAAGAACCTGACAGACTTCAGATCAAGATGGCAGAGAGAAGACAAGCACTTTGCTAAAGTCTCCTGGTTTTCTCTCAAAAACATGAAAGAAACCCCTTACAGAAATTCTATCAACAAAACCCAGAAAAAGAAGCTAGGAGAAGAACATCTACCTCAAGTTCTGTCTCAAGGGACCTTGGGTGAACATGGAGAAGAGAGCCATAGGGGGCAGGGGAAGGCAGAGGAGTAGCCTTAGCCACAGAGGCTTTGGTGAGTGGCAGGTCCAAGGACCAACTTTAGCTATGGAACCTTTGGTTGGGGGAGCAGAGGTCTGGTGAGTTCCAGTCAGCCTGGAGGATGAGTTCTAGCACAGAGAGTTACAGAGCACAGCTAGATATTGACACAGGGTTGTGGGCCTGAGCTCCATACTTTTAGCTGAGCACTCTTCCCAGAACAAACAGTAGCTGCCCTTCTACCCCATCAGGCTCAGATGTGGGCAGCAGAACTCCCTCAGCTGAAAGGGAGATTAACTACCACCCCCAGGGCCCAGTCAGGTTCAAAGACAATTCAGACCCTGCTGCTGAGGGTCTCAAACACTGCAGAGAAAGCAACTAGCACCCCCTACTGGCTGGCCCTTAGAGTTACTGAGCCTCTAGGGTTTTCAAAAGCAAACCTCTGAGAGCCAGCCCCTACTCCAATACAAGATCCTAGGAAAGTGAAGAAAGGCCATCGAAAGGGGGGGGCATTGAGAAATATTTAGAAGAAACAGATCCAAACCCAGAGAGATCTAGAACGTCTGAGGAGAATATGAGCTGGTCTCCATCCCAAAAAGACTTCCTTGAATAAATCAGGAAGGAGTTTAAAAAAGAATTGGAAAAACTGGGAAAAGAAACTCTAGAAAATTAACACCTTGCAAGAGAAAATTAACATCTTGCAACAAGAAAACAAATCCTTGGAAAATACAATTAGACAAATACAAAATGAGACTAATTCAGATCCTCAATTAGGCAAATGCAAAAAGAAAGTAATTCTCTCAAAACTACACTTGGGCAAATGGAAAACTCCTTCAAAAATAGAATTGACCAATTGGAAAAGGAGTTGAAAAAAGTAAATGAAGGAAATTCTTCTGTAAAAACAAGAGTGGAATCTGTGGAAAATAATGACTTCACGAGACAACAAGATTCTGTTAAACAAAAACCAAAAGATCAAAAAAATAGAAGAAAATGTAAAATACCTCATCAGCAAAAACAATGAACTTGAGAATTAAACAAGGAGAGATAACCCAGGAATTATTGGTCTTTCAAGAAACATTGAATAGAAAAAAAGCCTGAACATAATATTACAGGTTTTAGTGATGTAAAACTGCCCTAATATCATGGAATCTGAGGGCAAAATAGCATTGAAAGAATACATAGATCCCATCTGGAAAGAGATCTTAAAATGAAAACACCAAGGGATGTTGAGGCCAAATACCAGAATTATCAAATAAAACAGAAAGTCCTGCGATCAACCATAAAGAAACAATTTAAATTCATAGTCATATGAAAAATTGCTCTAAATCATTACTTATTAGAGAAATGCAAATTAAAGCATCTCTGGGGTACCACCTCATACCTCTCAGACTGGCCAATATGACCAGAAAGGATAATGATCATTGTTGGAAGGGTTGTGGGAAATCTGGGATGCTATTACATTGTTGGTGGAGCTGTGAACTCATCCAACCTTTCTGGAGAGAAATTTGGAACTATGCCCAAAGGGCAACAAAAATGTGCATACCCTTTGATCCAAGCAATACCACTACTGGGTATCTACCATGAAGAGTTGATGAAAAAGGGTAAAAACATCACTTGTACAAAAATATTCAAAGCAGCCCTGTTTGTGGTGGCAAAGAATTTGAAATCAAGTAAATCTCTTTCAGTTGGGGAATGGCTTGGCAAACTGTGGTATGTGTATGTCATGGAACACTATTGTTCTATTAGAAACCAGGAGGGATGGGATTTCAGGGAAACCTGGAGGGATTTGCATGAACTGATGCTGAGTGAGATGAGCAGAACCAGAAAAACACTATATATCCTAACAGCAACATGGGGGTGATGATCAAACTTGATAGACTCACTCATTCCATCAGTGAAACAATAAGGGACAATTTGGGGCTGTATTCAATAGAGAATACCATCTGTATCCAGAGAAAGAACTGTGGAGTTTGAACAAAGACCAAGTCCTATTACCTTTAATTTAGAAAATAACCTGATATCTTATTGCCTGATCTTGCTATCTCATATGCTTTATGTTTCTTCCTTAAGGACATGATTTCTCTCTCATCACATTCAATTTGGATCAATGTATACCATGGAAACAATGTACAGACCAACAAATTGCCTTCTATGGGGGTGGGTGGGGGGAAGGCATTAAGATCAAGTGAAAAACTGTAAAACTCAAAATAAATAAAATCTTTAAAAAAAAAGAAACAATTTAAATACCAAGGAGCTACAATAAGGATTACACAGAATCTGGCTGCATCAACATTAAGGGATCGAAGGACCTGGAATGAGATGTTCCAAAGAGCAAAGGAACATGGAATGCAGCCAAAAATCCATTCTCTGGCAAAGCTGAGACTTCTCTTCCAGGGAAAAAGATAGACATTTAACAAAATGGGAGACTTCCAACATTTCCTGATGAAAAGACCACAGCTATAAAGAAAATTTGGATAGCAAATAGGAGGCTCAAGAGACGCATGAAAAGGTTAAGAAAAGGTAAAGGAAAAAAAAAACTGCTATCCAATAAGATGAAACTGGCTATATGCCCACCTGGGAGGAAGATTCTCATAACTCTTGAGAACTGTAACTTTATTAGAGAGAATATATTTAGCCAGAAGTGATGGACACTCATGACTTATCCATGAAACTGCTATTCAATAAGATGAGACTAGCTATATTCCTACCTGGGAGAAAGACTCTAATAACTCTTGAGAATTATAATGCTTTTAGAGAGAATATACTTAGCCATAAGTGAAGGACAATCATGACTATTCTGTGACTCAGATAGAATGATTTAAAAACAATACCTCCTTAAAAAGGGGGACAGTGAGTACCTATTGCAATAGAGGGGTAGAAGGGAGGAAGTGAGAACTGCTGGAATCTTATTCTCATTATATTTGGCTTAAAGTTGACATGCACACACTCAGTTACATAACTTATCTTACCTTTCAAGTAATAAAAGGGGGAAAAGGGGAGGGGGAGGAAAAGGGGAACTAATAGAAATAAGGGAAAGAAGAAGGAGCAAAGAGAAAGGAGAAAGAAAGGGCAGGGGGTTGAATATTGGAGAGCAAATACACTGAAGGTAATAGTATTCAGAACAAAATACTGGGGAGTATGCATAAAGTAAAAAAAAGAGGAGAAATACAAACAGAAGGAAGATAGCATTGAGGGTAATAAAGAGTAATTATTACTTTGAATGTGAATGGCATGAACTCTCCCTTAAAACATACATGAACAGCAGAATGTATTAAAAAACCAGAATCCTACAATATGCTGCTTACAAGAAACTCATTTGAAGCAGAGAGATACATATAGAGTTGGAGCAAAATATAATTTCCTTTATCTGAAGTGAAAAAAGCAGGGGTAGCAATCTTTATCTCAGACAAAGCAGCACAAAAATAGTGTTAAAAGAGATAAGGAAGGAAACTATATCTTCCTAAAAGGTACCATAGACAATAAAGTAATTTCAATGCTAAATATGTATGTATGATATAGCATCCAAATACTTAGAGGAAAGGTGAAGGAGTTACAGGAAGACATAGACAACAAAACTCTACCATTAGGAGACCTCAACATCTCACTCTCAGATGTAGTTAATTCTGATTATAAAATAAACATGAAGGAAGATAATGAGGTAAATAGAGTGTTAGAAAACCTAGATATGATAGATTTATGGAGGAAATTGAGTGGGGATAGAAAGGAATATACTTTTTTTTTCCGTAGTACATGACATGTACACAAAAATTGACCATGTACTAGGGCATATAAACCTAATGATCAATTGCAGAACAGCAGAAATAGTGAATACATCTTTCTCAAATCATAATGCAATAAAAATCACATGCAATATTGGGCCAGGGAGATATAGATCCAAAACTAATTGGAAGCTAAATAACCTCATTTTAAAGAATGAGCAGATCAAACAACAAATTATAGAAAGAATTATTTCAACCTAGATAATGACAATAATGAAACAACATACTAAAACCTATAGGATTCGCTCAAAGTGGCTGCCAGAGGATATATTATATTTTTAAATGCTTACATGAATAAATTAGAGAAAGAGAAAGTCAATGAACTAGGCAACTAAAAAAACTGGAGAAAGAACAAATTAAAAAACTCCAAATAAATATCAAATTAGAAATTCTAAAAATTAAAGGAGAAATTAATAAAATTGAAAGCAAGACAACTATTGAAATAATAAAGCCAAGAGTTGGTTTTATGAAAAAAATCCAATAAAATCGATAAATCTCTGGTCAATTTGATGTAAAAATAGAATGAAGAAAATCAAATTGCTAGTATCATAAATGAAAAAAGGTGAGCTTATCACCAATGAGGAGGAGTCTAAAGTAAATTATTCAGAATTATTTTGCCCAACTCTATGCCAATAAATTTGACCATTTAAGTGAAATGGATTAATATTCACAAAAAATATAAGTTGCCCAGATTAAATGAAGAGGAAATTAAAAACCCAAATAACTCTATCTCAGAAAATGAAATTCAACAAATCATTATTAAACTCCCTAAGAAAAAATCTCATATGATTAGATTGATTCACAAGTGAATTTTATCAAACATTTAAGGAAAAATTGGTTCCAATTCAATATAAATTCTTTGGAAAGATAGGTGAAGATGGAACTCTGCCTAACTCTTTCTGACACCAATATGGTGCTGATACCCTAAACCAGGAAGAGTTAAAGTAGAGAAAAAAAATTATAGACCTATCTCCCTGATGAATATAGATGTAAAAATTTTAATAAAATCTTAGCAAAATGATTACAAGTTATCAGTAGGATAATACACTATGAGCAAGTAGGATTTATCCCAGGAAAGCAGGGTTGGTTCAATATTAGGAAAACTGTTAGTATACTCAATTATATCAACAACAAACCTATCAAAAATTATATGATCATATCAGTAGATGCTGAAAAAGCTTTTGACAAAATACAGCACCCATTCCTACTAAAAACACTAGAGAGTGTAGGAATAAATGGATTGTTCCTTAAAATAATAGCAGTGTCTATCTGAAACCATCAACAAGCATTATATGCAACAGGGATAGGCTAGAGGCATTCCCAGTAAGATCAAGAGTGAAACAAGGATACCCATTATCACCACTACTATTCAATGTTGTATTAGAAATGTTAGCTTCAACTATAAGAGAAAAAAAGAAATTGAAGGAATTAGAATTGGGAAGGAAGAGACAAAACTCTCACTCTTTGCATATGACATGATGGTATACCTAGAGAATCTCAAAAAACTATCTAAAAGCTACTATAAATAATTAGCATCTTTACCTAAATCGTAGGATATAAAATAAACCCTCATAAATCCTCAACATGTCTATATGACTAGCAAGATGCAGCAGAAAGATCTAGAAAGAGAATCCCCTTTCAAAGTAACCTCAGACAATATAAAATACTTGGGAGTCTACCTGCCAAGGCAGACTCAGAAACTTTTTGAAAACAAGTACCAAACAGTTATCACACAAATAAAATTATATTTAAATAACTGGTCAAATATCAACTGCTCATGGATAGGCCAAGCTACTATAATAAAAATGACAATTCTACAAAAATTAAACTACTTGTTTAGTGCCCTACCAATGAAAATTTTAAAAAAATACTTTAATGAGTTAGGAAAAAATGTAAATAAATTCATATGGAGAAATAAATAGTCAAGAATTTCCAGGAACTCAATTGAAAAAGTGCAAAGGAAAGTGGCGCAGCCCTACCAAAACTAGGTGCCCCATCAATAGTAATTTTAAGCAAATATTATAAGGTTTGAGAGAACCATATTGTAAAACCATATTATCTATGTGAAATCTCATTTCTTGTCTAATTCAATTTTTGTTATTCTTTGTTCTTTCCGTATAAAATCCCCCAAATTTTTGCATCAGGGTTGGCATTTGTACAGGTGCCATCCACCCATGAGTTATTGGTAGGAACCTAGAAAATGAAACTTCATTTGTAAATTAAACTTGTTATTTCATAAATTATGTTTCATATGTATCAATTTGAAACCTTGTAACATTCTAGCATTGTGTGGGAGATCTGTAAGTAAGATGTAGAAAAATCTGATTATTTTTGTATGTATTATAAAAGGGAAATATCAAAACCCAAGACTACCACCAAGATTCCAAATATTATTAAATAATATATAATTTAATAGTGGAAATATTATTTTGTAAAATTTAATAACTCATGTATTAATTAACTTGAATACCTGGTTGTTCTTACCATTGTTTTATTATATTGTAGTTGGCAATATATATTTGAAATTTAAAGTCACCTATGAGGTTCTAATGGTTTTAAAGAATTCTGAAAGTAATAATTTGTATTTTCAAGATGGCTAGTCGGTGAACAAGTTTATGTGTAGAAGTTTCTATCTATATATAAATTGGGACTATTTTGGATATATAGATCATAAAATTTTAATTGTTTGCTTTGAGGGAAAAATCACCTAGGTATCATGAGGAAGATAGTGATAATTTGAGATTTCTCTGTAGCACTCTCTAGCTAATTGTTATGTGAGAAGTCTGGAGATGATGGGCAGTCTCCTAGCCAAAAGAGATATTTAATCATTTTATACATAGTTAATAACAAAATGGGCTCATTGCAAAAAGTTACTCTTTTTTTTTTAGGTTTTTGTAAGGCAAATGGGGTAAAGTGGCTTGCCCAAGGCCACACAGCTAGGTAATTATTAAGTGTCTGAGGCTGGATTTGAACCCAGGTACTACAGACTCCAGGGCTGGTTCTTTATCCACTATGCCACCTAACTGCCCCTCAAATAGTTACTCTTATAAAAATTCAGCTCTGCTAAATAGCATTCTTTGCTAAAATATCTCTCTTTTTGCTTTGCTAGGTCAATTTTTTTCTCCCTGAGTGTCATTTCTCTAGGTTACCAGCAATACATTCTCAAAACCAGCCTCTGCAGGGCACTAATCAGCTGTGCCAATCAATCATTTTTTGGATCCTGCCTCAATGAAGTTCTTGTCTTAATGCATCCATCCCCAAATGGACCCTAAACAGCCCATAAGAATCTGATCCTGAATAATTTTGAGGAGGGTAATGATGCAAAGAATTGATAGAGAATTATGACTGTAACAGGAAACAAAATCTGTAATCTTTTAATGCTGTTAAAATCAGGGAGTCTTGTTAAGGGTGTGGAAATGTATTTACTCTTCAGATGTAAATTGACTACCATTGTTTAATTGCTTAATGTAAAATTTTTATCCTGTCTCTTCATTCCCAACCAACCCCCAGTCACCTTAATACCTTAATCTTGTCACTTAAGGGAGAAGGGAGTTCCCCTTTTTGTCCTCAGTGCCTAGATATGGGACAAGATTATAACTTGAGCTGACCTATGCTCAAGGCTGGCTCTCTCTCATTCTCTCTCTCTCTCTCTTTCTCTCTCTCTATTTCTCTCTCTCTCTCTCTCTCTCTCTCTCTCTCTCTCTCTCTCTCTATTTCTCTCTCTCTCTCTCTCTGTCTTTCTTTATCTCCCTCTCCCTGTCTCTGCCTCACCCTCTGCTTATTAGGTCTTTGTTATTCATTTTGTCTGAAGTGTTTGATGACCTTTTGGGAGTAAAAGTTTTTTAACCTGCTTACTTTGTTATATTTCATAATAAAATACTGAGTCCTTTTAACATCCCAGAGAAAGCATGCCAATTCCTTTGCTTTTTCAGTGACCCACAAATTCCTATGCTTAGTTCGCATAGGCTACAGAACCATAGGCTAGATCGCATCGGCTACAGAACCATGGATTACAGAAAAGGGAGAAGTTTTGAGTACTGTGGACAAGTTCATTGACCTTGGCAGTGTCCTTTTCAGGAAGGTGTTAATAATGAGGTTGACACTTGCATTGCTGGAGCTAGCTCAGTATTTGGAAGGCTCTGAAAGAAAGTATGGGAGGTAAGAGGGAGAGAAGAGGTATTATACTGACTACCAAATTGAAGAGCTGTTATGATGACCTCATTGCTATATACCTGTGAAACCTGGATGGTCTACCAGCACCCTGTCAGGAAACTGAATCATTTCCATTTAAATTGTCTTAGGAAGATTCTGAAGATCACCTGGCAGGAGAAGATACCAGACACTGAGCTAAACTGCCTAGCATTCCAACATTACTACAGAGAGTGCAACTAAAGTGGGTTAGACACATTGTTAGAATATCAGATGTGCACTTGCCAAAAAAACTATTTTATGGAGAACTCACACAGGGCAAACATTCACAAGGCGGGTAAGAAGAAGTGATAACAAGACACCATGAAGGTCACATTGAAGAATTAAGAATTGATTGTACAGAATTGGAGACACTCTCACAGGACACCCAGCCATGGTGTGCTCTCATCAGTGAAGATGCTGCACTCTATGAGGATGGTAGAATTGAAGCAGCTCAAAGGAAACCTGACAACCATAAGTTTAGAGTACCCAACCTAGGTGTTCACACAGACTATTTGTACCCAACCTGTGGTAGAATTCCAAGCTCATATTGATCTAATCAGTCACAGCTGGACTCACTGTAATTTGTCTGAAATATAGTGATGTCATTTTGGTCTTCTTCAATAATGAAAGACATGAACCAACCAACTATACATACCTTAAGTAGGAGACATATTTCTTTCAGCAGTAATGATATTGCACAGAAATTGTGTTGAATAAATGTAGGAAACCTGGTCAAATCTCATTTGTTGTCCATCAATTATCTAATTTGAGAATCAACCATTTGAGAATATGGAGTAAGTCTGGCTTTCCATTAAACTCTCAAGGAGTAAGAAAAAAAAGGGGAGGTGTTATCTTCAACCTAATTCATGTCTAGTGTTTGCTTCTTCTCAATTTGGCCAGCAGCAGAACTTTATCCCATCTATGTTTTGATTCTGGGCACCTTCCTAGATAAGCTGACAGCAGCATCTTCATTATGCTGCAAGGGTAGGTGAATTCAAATTTGCCATACTTGTGCACAAATGAATGAGGGAAAAGGACTTAGAGTAACATAATGCTGTGAGTTAACAGTTTGCTGTGTGTGCTTTCTGCATTAGATTCCACTTTTCACAGGACTCTTAGAAATTGGTAGGAGAATGTGTTGGTCTTTTGTTGAGACATTTGCATCAACCCTTTCAACTATGACACTTTGATAAATATTTCTTTCAGAAAGAATCTTAAAATTGACAAGTTAAAATGATTCACACTGGATAATCTTGGGACGAATAACATCAGTGGAGGCTTGAAGCAATGACATTGATATCCCTTCAACTTTTCAGGGTTACCCTTAGAATTCTGAGTGGGAGATAAAACCAAACTAAGGTGACTTGGCTCATCAATGACTCAATTGATGATCAATCATCAATGATAAGGATTCTCAGAGTTTACATGGTTTACTTAAATATATATGTATGCATACATGGACATACATATAATCTCGTTATATATGCAAAAAAAATTATAATAACATTTAGATACTTCAAAACCTGTAAGACAATGAAATATTTTAAAAGTTAATTTGGGTTTCACAACTCACATTTTCTCTTTGTTCTATATCAGGATTTATAGAAATGAATTTCTGTTTTCTATCTTATGGCTGGCAATCTTAGTTGAAATATATCATTAGTGGCAAACTAACCAAAAAGAATATAGTTACCATAAAATGCTGACCCCAGAGAATCAAATTGAGATTTTCATTTAATTAAAATCTTTTTAACAGTGAAAAATAAAGCATGATGTATTTTCTAATTCTATTACATACAATATTAAAATAGTTTAAGGGTACTTTTGGTAACTTACAAATTATTGAAATTATAATAATTGTAGAAAATATTAAAGCAATAGTATTTTCTACAATTTGGGGAGCCACACTGCTGGAGAGTCTCCAGTCACTGTCAAAAGTCAGGAGAATCAAATCTATTTTCTTCTTGAATGGCAAAGTCCCACCCTTTTTTTTTGTGAAGCATTCTCTCTTTTTTTTTTTTGGTTGTGCTTGATAAAATAACTGAGAAGCAAATATGATGTATTGTTAACATGATAAGGTACACAATTTATCCAATGGAAAGGAGTTTTATATGGTCCTAAGTTGCTCAAAAATGTTTTGGACTTTATTCTTTGTTGTTAGCCTGTTCTCCTGATTTTTCAAAACTAATGTTTTCTAAGATGTATTGCATAGCATAATGGATAGAAAGAGGTCTTGCTTTGACACATAGTTATATTGACTTGTACAAGTCCCTTGACCTCTGTGACTTGCCTGGATTCATACACTTTCTACAGTCAACTTTTTTAAGAATTTAAGTTACAAAGTTATAGACATGCATTGGTAGAAAGAATTTTACAGAGGTCATGTAAAACAAACAAACAAAAACACATTTATAGCCAGCCAGCTTCATGGTGCAGTGCCAACCCATTTGACAGCACACCAATTTGACTCACTGCTTTCGTTCTTGCCTGACTCACTAAAACTGCTGTAACTAGAGAGTTGCCCTTTTCATCTTAATTGCAATTATAGAAAAAAAGAGATAAAAATCATTCAAGAAATAAGCTCCCTCTCTGTTATTTTCCTATAGATTTGTCAGGTGTAACTAAATTTCTGACTCCTCCAGATAAAATCTCAATTACTGATCTCTAGCCTTGTATTGCCAGCTCATTCTTCTGCTGCATTGATTTTAATCTGATTAAAGCAGGTAATGACCCAAGTTCTAGGGGTGGAGCCAAGAAAACTGAGAGAAGCCAGGAAGTTGCCTCATTTCTCATTAGTTTCCCTTGAAAACAATGTTAAATCAAGCTTCTAAAAGAATTCTGGAGTGATGATAATGCATAAAAAGACAGAATGAAACCATTTTCAAGGCCCAGATAACTTACAAGGACTCCAGCAAAGATCTGTCTCTTTTGGGTCAAAGGGGAGCACAGTACAATGCAAGAAGCATCTGGGCAAGTTAGCCCCCAGTACAGATCTGTAACCAAGACCCCTTGGTTCTTGTTCAGCCAACCAATGCTATAGCAGCCAGCTGTGAGGCAAAATGCCAGCACTAGAACCCAGGGAACAAGTAGCATGTCAGAACATCTTTGTGAAATATGCAAGTGTTAGCTCCAGATGCCCTGGTACAGAAAATCAGTGAACAGACCCTTGGCCCCAAGTTTAAAAAACTCAGACAGTGCCTCCTATTCCCCAGCAACTCAACTTTTAAAAATGAGCAAAAAACAAAAAAGAGCCCTGAACATAGAAAGGTACTATAGGGCAACTAGGTGGCATAGTGGCTAGAGCACTGCCTTTATAGTAAGGAGGATGGAAGTTTCAAATTCAGCCTTAGATATTTGATACTCACTAAGCTGTATGACCTTGGGCAAGTCACTTAACCCTGATTGCCTCACATCCAGGACCATCTCCAGTCATCTTGGTTCATATTTCATCATTGGACCCAGACGGCTCTGGAGGAGATAGTGAGGCTGGAGATTCAGCACAGCATCCTCTCACTCAAATCCCATTCATGTGCTTGTCATGGCATCACCTCCCTGATGTCATGGTCTTCTTAAAGAATGAAGGACAAAAACAATACTATAGTCACCAGGAAAATCTAACACAAACTCAGAAGAAGACACCAATGTCAATATGCCCACATATGAAGTCTCAAAAGGGGATATGAATTGATCTCAAGCTCAAAAGCTCTTCTTGGAAGTGCTAAAACAAGAATTTAAAAAAAAATTAAGAAAGGTAGAAGAAATATTGAGAAAAGAAATGAGAGTCATGCAAGAGAATAATTAAAACATAATCAACAACCCAGAAAAGGAAAGCACGTAAAATGACTGAAGAAAACAACTCCTTTTAAAGTAGAATTGGTCATATAGAAAAAAAAGTTACAAATGGTCTTAAGAATCAAACAAAATCAAAAGAATGGAAAAAAAAGAAGAAAATGTGAAATGCCTCAACAGAATATAGACCAAGGAGAGTTAATCTAAGAATTATTGAACTATCTGGAAGCCATGATTAAAAAAAAAGAGCTTGGGCAGAATATTTCAAGAAATTTTCAAGGAAAACTTCCCTTTTATCCCCAAACCAGAGGAAAAAGAATCCACAAAATAATTTCCTGAAAGAGATCCCCAAATGAAAACTCCAGGGAGCATTGTAGCCAAAATCCAGAATCATACAGGTCAAGAAGAAAACATTGCAAGCAGCCAGAAATAAACAATTTAGATATCAAGGAAGGACAGTCAGGATTACACAGGATATAGCAACTTCTACGATAAAAGATCTGAGAGTCCGGAATAAAATAATTCAGAAGGCAAAAGAGCTTGGATTACAAATAAGAATCAACTATCTAGTAAATCAGAGCATAATCTTTAAGAAAAAAATTCAATAAAATAGGGGACTTTCTTTTTATTTTTAAATTTATTTAAGACAATGGGGTTAAGTGACTTGCCCAAGGTCACACAGCTCTTGGGCAATTATTAAGTATTTGAGGCTAAAATTTGAACTCGGGTCCTCCTTACTCCAGGGCAGATGCTCTAACTACTGCATCATCTAACTGCCCTAAAATAGGGGACTTTCAAACTCTCCTGATGCAAAGATAAAAAGTTGAACAGAAAATTTGATCTTCAAATACAAGACTCAAGAAAAGCATAAAAATGTAAACAGTAAAGGAAATAAAACCCATGGTATTCAACAAGGTTAAACTGCTCCATCTCTAAATGGGAATATGATAACTCTTAACTGTAACCTCTATTAGAGTAGTTGAACTATACTTATAGAGTGTGGGTATAAGTTGACTTTGATGCGATGATTAAAAAAATTGT